>NC_142615.1:45245977-45248477 GCF_059453375.1 Lepisosteus platostomus | reverse complement strand
TCGCCAAAGCTGACAAATAAACAGACGGACAAGCCGCACTGCACGTGTGAACAGGGGAATGAGCGAGCGAGCGGGGATAGGGCGCCTCCTGCGCTTAAAAGCTTACAGCACCTGGTATTCCCAGGCGGTCTCCCATCCAAGTACTAACCAGGCCCATCCCTGTTTAGCTTCCGAGATCAGACGAGATCAGGCGTGCTCAAGGGGGTGTGGCCGTAAGCGAGAGCAAGGCTCGCTGGCACCCTTCTTATTGAGAGGACATCTCCGTCACCTCTTTTACGACGCTGCTTTTTTTCCCTTGCGTTTTTCTCTTCTTCCCACGTTCTCTCTCTTCACTGCCTTCATCCCCGCTCTATTTCACTTCAGCCTTTCACTCTTGCTTCCTTCCAATGAGGACGGAGCTGCGGGAGAAAGGGCGCTATAGAGGATCGCTGTGGAGAGCTGCTGCTGTGCTTTGACATCTGAGCTCTGAGGAAAACGATCTCAATACAATTCTGAGAAACGCGACTCTCCGAACGCCAGCCGAACAAGTCTCCACAGCCGAAGCGCTGTGTCTCTTTTCAGCTGGCGATAAACCTTTCCTCGATCCTTTGCGGACTTGTAAAACTGTTCCTGATCAGAATAAAAAACGCTCACGCTAATACACAAGCACCCGTGTCTCGCCAAAGCTGACAAATAAACAGACGGACAAGCCGCACTGCACGTGTGAACAGGGGAATGAGCGAGCGAGCGGGGATAGGGCGCCTCCTGCGCATAAAAGCTTACAGCACCTGGTATTCCCAGGCGGTCTCCCATCCAAGTACTAACCAGGCCCATCCCTGTTTAGCTTCCGAGATCAGACGAGATCAGGCGTGCTCAAGGGGGTGTGGCCGTAAGCGAGAGCAAGGCTCGCTGGCACCCTTCTTATTGAGAGGACAGCTCCGTCACCTCTTTTACGACGCTGCTTTTTTTCCCTTGCGTTTTTCTCTTCTTCCCACGTTCTCTCTCTTCACTGCCTTCGTCCCCGCTCTATTTCACTTCAGCCTTTCACTCTTGCTTCCTTCCAATGAGGACGGAGCTGCGGGAGAAAGGGCGCTATAGAGGATCGCTGTGGAGAGCTGCTGCTGTGCTTTGACATCTGAGCTCTGTTGAAAACGATCTCAATACAATTCTGAAAAACGCGACTCTCCGAACGCCAGCCGAACAAGTCTCCACAGCCGAAGCGCTGTGTCTCTTTTCAGCTGGCGATAAACCTTTCCTCGATCCTTTGCGGACTTGTAAAACTGTTCCTGATCAGAATAAAAAACGCTCACGCTAATACACAAGCACCCGTGTCTCGCCAAAGCTGACAAATAAACAGACGGACAAGCCGCACTGCTCGTGTGAACAGGGGAGTGAGCGAGCGAGCGGGGATAGGGCGCCTCCTTTGCTTAAAAGCTTACAGCACCTGGTATTCCCAGGCGGTCTCCCATCCAAGTACTAACCAGGCCCATCCCTGTTTAGCTTCCGAGATCAGACGAGATCAGGCGTGCTCAAGGGGGTGTGGCCATAAGCGAGAGCAAGGCTCGCTGGCACCCTTCTTATTGAGAGGACAGCTCCGTCACCTCTTTTACGACGCTGCTTTTTTTCTCTTGCGTTTTTCTCTTCTTCCCACGTTCTCTCTCTTCACTGCCTTCGTCCCCGCTCTATTTCACTTCAGCCTTTCACTCTTGCTTCCTTCCAATGAGGACGGAGCTGCGGGAGAAAGGGCGCTATAGAGGATCGCTGTGGAGAGCTGCTGCTGTGCTTTGACATCTGAGCTCTGTGGAAAACGATCTCAATACAATTCTGAAAAACGCGACTCTCCGAACGCCAGCCGAACAAGTCTCCACAGCCGAAGCGCTGTGTCTCTTTTCAGCTGGCGATAAACCTTTCCTCGATCCTTTGCGGACATGTAAAACTGTTCCTGATCAGAATAAAAAACGCTCACGCTAATACACAAGCACCCGTGTCTCGCCAAAGCTGACAAATAGACGGACAAGCCGCACTGCACGTGTGAACAGGGGAATGAGCGAGCGAGCGGGGATAGGGCGCCTCCTGCGCTTAAAAGCTTACAGCACCTGGTATTCCCAGGCGGTCTCCCATCCAAGTACTAACCAGGCCCATCCCTGTTTAGCTTCCGACATCAGACGAAATCAGGCGTGCTCAAGGGGGTGTGGCCATAAGCGAGAGCAAGGCTCGCTGGCACCCTTCTTATTGAGAGGACAGCTCCGTCACCTCTTTTACGACGCTGCTTTTTTTCCCTTGCGTTTTTCTCTTCTTCCCACGTTCTCTCTCTTCACTGCCTTCGTCCCCGCTCTATTTCACTTCAGCCTTTCACTCTTGCTTCCTTCCAATGAGGACGGAGCTGCGGGAAAAAGGGCGCTATAGAGGATCGCTGTGGAGAGCTGCTGCTGTGCTTTGACATCTGAGCTCTGTGGAAAACGATCTCAATACAATTCTGAAAAACGCGACTCTCCGAACGCCAGCCGAACAAGTCTCCACA
>NC_142615.1:45238477-45240977 GCF_059453375.1 Lepisosteus platostomus | reverse complement strand
TCCCTTGCGTTTTTCTCTTCTTCCCACGTTCTCTCTCTTCACTGCCTTCGTCCCCGCTCTATTTCACTTCAGCCTTTCACTCTTGCTTCCTTCCAATGAGGACGGAGCTGCGGGAGAAAGGGCGCTATAGAGGATCGCTGTGGAGAGCTGCTGCTGTGCTTTGACATCTGAGCTCTGTGGAAAACGATCTCAATACAATTCTGAAAAACGCGACTCTCCGAACGCCAGCCGAACAAGTCTCCACAGCCGAAGCGCTGTGTCTCTTTTCAGCTGGCGATAAACCTTTCCTCGATCCTTTGCGGACTTGTAAAACTGTTCCTGATCAGAATAAAAAACGCTCACGCTAATACACAAGCACCCGTGTCTCGCCAAAGCTGACAAATAAAGAGACGGACAAGCTGCACTGCACGTGTGAACAGGGGAATGAGCGAGCGAGCGGGGATAGGGCGCCTCCTGCGCTTAAAAGCTTACAGCACCTGGTACTCCCAGGCGGTCTCCATCCAAGTACTAACCAGGCCCATCCCTGTTTAGCTTCCGAGATCAGACGAGATCAGGTGTGCTCAAGGGGGTGTGGCCGTAAGCGAGAGCAAGGCTCGCTGGCACCCTTCTTATTGAGAGGACAGCTCCGTCACCTCTTTTATGACGCTGCTCTTTTTCCCTTGCGTTTTTCTCTTCTTCCCACGTTCTCTCTCTTCACTGCCTTCGTCCCCGCTCTATTTCACTTCAGCCTTTCACTTTTGCTTCCTTCCAATGAGGACGGAGCTGCGGGAGAAAGGGCGCTATAGAGGATCGCTGTGGAGAGCTGCTGCTGTGCTTTGACATCTGAGCTCTGTGGAAAACGATCTCAATACAATTCTGAAAAACGCGACTCTCCGAACGCCAGCCGAACAAGTCTCCACAGCCGAAGCGCTGTGTCTCTTTTCATCTGGCGATAAACCTTTCCTCGATCCTTTGCGGACTTGTAAAAATGTTCATGATCAGAATAAAAAACCCTCACGCTAATACACAAGCACCCGCGTCTCGCCAAAGCTGACAAATAAACAGACGGACAAGGCGCACTGCACGTGTGAACAGGGGAATGAGCGAGCGAGCGGGGATAGGGCGCCTCCTGCGCTTAAAAGCTTACAGCACCTGGTATTCCCAGGTGGTCTCCCATCCAAGTACTAACCAGGCCCATCCCTGTTTAGCTTCCGAGATCAGACGAGATCAGGCGTGCTCAAGGGGCTGTGGCCGTAAGCGAGAGCAAGGCTCGCTGGCACCCTTCTTATTGAGAGGACAGCTCCGTCACCTCTTTTACGACGCTGCTCTTTTTCCCTTGCGTTTTTCTCTTCTTCCCACGTTCTTTCTCTTCACTGCCTTCGTCCCCGCTCTATTTCACTTCAGCCTTTCCCTCTTGCTTCCTTCCAATGAGGACGGAGCTGCGGGAGAAAGGGCGCTATAGAGGATCGCTGTGGAGAGCTGCTGCTGTGCTTTGACATCTGAGCTCTGTGGAAAACGATCTCAATACAATTCTGAAAAACGCGACCCTCCGAACGCCAGCCGAACAAGTCTCCACAGCCGAAGCGCTGTGTCTCTTTTCAGCTGGCGATAAACCTTTCCTCGATCCTTTGCGGACTTGTAAAACTGTTCCTGATCAGAATAAAAAACGCTCACGCTAATACACAAGCACCCGTGTCTCGCCAAAGCTGACAAATAAACAGACGGACAAGCCGCACTGCACGTGTGAACAGGGGAATGAGCGAGCGAGCAGGGATAGGGCGCCTCCTGCGCTTAAAAGCTTACAGCACCTGGTACTCCCAGGCGGTCTCCCATCCAAGTACTAACCAGGCCCATCCCTGTTTAGCTTCCGAGATCAGACGAGATCAGGCGTGCTCAAGGGGGTGTGGCCGTAAGCGAGAGCAAGGCTCGCTGGCACCCTTCTTATTGAGAGGACAGCTCCGTCACCTCTTTTATGACGCTGCTCTTTTTCCCTTGCGTTTTTCTCTTCTTCCCACGTTCTCTCTCTTCACTGCCTTCGTCCCCGCTCTATTTCACTTCAGCCTTTCACTCTTGCTTCCTTCCAATGAGGACGGAGCTGCGGGAGAAAGGGCGCTATAGAGGATCGCTGTGGAGAGCTGCTGCTGTGCTTTGACATCTGAGCTCTGTGGAAAACGATCTCAATACAATTCTGAAAAACGCGACTCTCCGAACGCCAGCCGAACAAGTCTCCACAGCCGAAGCGCTGTGTCTCTTTTCAGCTGGCGATAAACCTTTCTTCGATCTTTTGCGGACTTGTAAAACTGTTCCTGATCAGAATAAAAAACGCTCACGCTAATACACAAGCACCCGCGTCTCGCCAAAGCTGACAAATAAACAGACGGACAAGCCACACTGCACGTGTGAACAGGGGAATGAGCGAGCGAGCAGGGATAGGGCGCCTCCTGCGCTTAAAGGCTTACAGCACCTGGTATTCCCAGGCGGTCTCCCATCCAAGTACTAACCAAGCCCATCCCTGTTTAGC
>NC_142615.1:45228477-45230977 GCF_059453375.1 Lepisosteus platostomus | reverse complement strand
GTGGAAAACGATCTCAATACAATTCTGAAAAACGCGACTCTCCGAACGCCAGCCGAACAAGTCTCCACAGCCGAAGCGCTGTGTCTCTTTTCAGCTGGCGATAAACCTTTCTTCGATCTTTTGCGGACTTGTAAAACTGTTCCTGATCAGAATAAAAAACGCTCACGCTAATACACAAGCACCCGCGTCTCGCCAAAGCTGACAAATAAACAGACGGACAAGCCGCACTGCACGTGTGAACAGGGGAATGAGCGAGCGAGCAGGGATAGGGCGCCTCCTGCGCTTAAAGGCTTACAGCACCTGGTATTCCCAGGCGGTCTCCCATCCAAGTACTAACCAAGCCCATCCCTGTTTAGCTTCCGAAATCAAACGAGATCAGGCGTGCTCAAGGGGGTGTGGCCGTAACCTAGAGCAAGGCTCGCTGGCACCCTTCTTATTGAGAGGACAGCTCCGTCACCTCTTTTACGACGCTGCTTTTTTTCCCTTGCGTTTTTCTCTTCTTCCCACGTTCTCTCTCTTCACTGCCTTCGTCCCCGCTCTATTTCACTTCAGCCTTTCACTCTTGCTTCCTTCCAATGATAACGGAGCTGCGGGAGAAAGGGCGCTATAGAGGATCGCTGTGGAGAGCTGCTGCTGTGCTTTGACATCTGAGCTCTGTGGAAAACGATCTCAATACAATTCTGAAAAACGCGACTCTCCGAACGCCAGCCGAACAAGTCTCCACAGCCGAAGCCCTGTGTCTCTTTTCAGCTGGCGATAAACCTTTCTTCGATCCTTTGCGGACTTGTAAAACTGTTCCTGATCAGAATAAAAAACGCTCACGCTAATACACAAGCACCCGTGTCTCGCCAAAGCTGACAAATAAACAGACGGACAAGCCGCACTGCACGTGTGAACAGGGGAATGAGCGAGCGAGCGGGGATAGGGCGCCTCCTGCGCTTAAAAGCTTACAGCACCTGGTATTCCCAGGCGGTCTCCCATCCAAGTACTAACCAGGCCCATCCCTGTTTAGCTTCCGAGATCAGACGAGATCAGGCGTGCTCAAGGGGGTGTGGCCGTAAGCGAGAGCAAGGCTCGCTGGCACCCTTCTTATTGAGAGGACAGCTCCGTCACCTCTTTTACGACGCTGCTTTTTTTCCCTTGCGTTTTTCTCTTCTTCCCACGTTCTCTCTTCACTGCCTTCGTCCCCGCTCTATTTCACTTCAGCCTTTCACTCTTGCTTCCTTCCAATGAGGACGGAGCTGCGGGAGAAAGGGCGCTATAGAGGATCGCTGTGGAGAGCTGCTGCTGTGCTTTGACATCTGAGCTCTGTGGAAAACGATCTCAATACAATTCTGAAAAACGCGACTCTCCGAACGCCAGCCGAACAAGTCTCCACAGCCGAAGCGCTGTGTCTCTTTTCAGCTGGCGATAAACCTTTCCTCGATCCTTTGCGGACTTGTAAAACTGTTCATGATCAGAATAAAAAACGCTCACGCTAATACACAAGCACCCGCGTCTCGCCAAAGCTGACAAATAAACAGACGGACAAGCCGCACTGCACGTGTGAACAGGGGAATGAGCGAGCGAGCGGGGATAGGGCGCCTCCTGCGCTTAAAAGCTTACAGCACCTGGTATTCCCAGGTGGTCTCCCATCCAAGTACTAACCAGGCCCATCCCTGTTTAGCTTCCGAGATCAGACGAGATCAGGCGTGCTCAAGGGGTTGTGGCCGTAAGCGAGAGCAAGGCTCGCTGGCACCCTTCTTATTGAGAGGACAGCTCCGTTACCTCTTTTACGACGCTGCTCTTTTTCCCTTGCGTTTTTCTCTTCTTCCCACGTTCTCTCTCTTCACTGCCTTCGTCCCGCTCTATTTCACTTCAGCCTTTCCCTCTTGCTTCCTTCCAATGAGGACGGAGCTGCGGGAGAAAGGGCGCTATAGAGGATCGCTGTGGAGAGCTGCTGCTGTGCTTTGACATCTGAGCTCTGTGGAAAACGATCTCAATACAATTCTGAAAAACACGACCCTCCGAACGCCAGCCGAACAAGTCTCCACAGCCGAAGCGCTGTGTCTCTTTTCAGCTGGCGATAAACCTTTCCTCGATCCTTTGCGGACTTGTAAAACTGTTCCTGATCAGAATAAAAAACGCTCACGCTAATACACAAGCACCCGTGTCTCGCCAAAGCTGACAAATAAACAGACGGACAAGCCGCACTGCACGTGTGAACAGGGGAATGAGCGAGCGAGCAGGGATAGGGCGCCTCCTGCGCTTAAAAGCTTACAGCACCGGGTACTCCCAGGCGGTCTCCCATCCAAGTACTAACCAGGCCCATCCCTGTTTAGCTTCCGAGATCAGACGAGATCAAGCGTGCTCAAGGGGGTGTGGCCGTAAGCGAGAGCAAGGCTCGCTGGCACCCTTCTTATTGAGAGGACAGCTCCGTCACCTCTTTTATGACGCTGCTCTTTTTCCCTTGCGTTTTTCTCTTCTTCCCACGTTCTCTCTCTTCACTGCCTTCGTCCCC
>NC_142615.1:44798477-44935977 GCF_059453375.1 Lepisosteus platostomus | reverse complement strand
TAAGAAAGATTATCACATGCGTATCGGTATTATCTGTCTTATGAAAATGCATTCCTTTCATTACCTTTTACTTTTTAAAATGAACTCAAATTGTGGATATTGTTAGTAGAATAGATTCTAATAATATAATGATCCAGTGTGTTACACTGGCCTGCTAAGCCTGGCCTGGGGGATTGTGCACATAGCCCTTTCAGTGCTGGAGGTGTTAATGACGGAAGTGTTGGAGCTGTGTGGGATAAGTGAGTGAATATCTGTAGGGGGTTTTAGCTTTTCCTTTGCAGCTTGATCTCTACATTCCTCTTGTAGGCCCAGAGCTTACATAAGCAATAAATGATTGCTTATGCTTTATAAAGAAATCTCATTAAAATGAAAGCTAAAGATTTGTATATATCTTGTACCATAGAAAATGACTTTCTTTGTATTTCAAGCCCACAAAGTCTCCAAACAAATCTCATTAAAATAAAAGCTAAAGTTTTGTATTTATCTTGTACTATAGAACATGACTTTCTTTGTATTTCAAGCCCACAAAGTGTCCAAAAGACGCACTACATGATATAAGGAAGATTATCACATGCATATCGGTATTATCTTTCTTATGAAAATGTCTCTCAATAATAAAAATACAATGTGTGATCTCCTGTCCCAGCCTGGGGAACACTGAGGCTTTCTCTCAATACTAATAATACAGTGTGTGATTTCCTGTCCCAGCCTGAGGAGCAGACTGTGAGCCTGTCTCTCAATAATAATATAGTGTGTGACCACCTTCTGTGGTCTGTTTCAAATCCGCCCGCGATGAGACACCGAGGAGAAATGAAGAGCCCCAGTCGCGCTAGAAAATCACCCGGGAAAGAGACTTTCAATGTAGGAAAAAAAAGTCGTTAGTAACAGACATAATATGTTTGTTTTGTTTTTTTAATCGCTGCGATGTGTGACTAAGCTCATACGACTAAGAGTTGCCCCCTTTGTCTAGATCTGGTAACCTGCTCGTCGCTGGTGGGCCAGATCGTGTCCCCCGTCACTACACTGGGGCATTAAGACCCTCACAGACCGCAGGGTGAGTGCCCCCTGCTGGCCCCACTGAGAGGTCGTATCCCACCTCCTCCGCTCTCTGCGAAAAGCAGTATCTTCAGGCCCAGACATCCCACCCCTGCCACTCTCTGCGTAAATAAGTATCGTCAGGCCCTGACATCCCACCCCTGCCACTCCCTGCGTAAAGAAGTGTCGTATGGCCCTGACATCACACCCCCACCACTCTCTGCGGAAAGCACTGTCGTATAGCCCTGACACCCACCCCTCCACTCTTTGAATAAAGCAGTGTCGTAAGGCCCTGACATCCCACCCCCGCCACTGTCTACGTAAAGTCTGTGTGGGTCCTGATGCCCCAGTATAGTGACGGGGGACACTGGACTGTAAACAGGCACCGTCCTTCGGATGAGACGTAAAACCGAGGTCCTGACTCTCTGTGCTCGTTAACAATCCCGGGGTGTTTCTGGAGAAGAGTAGGGGTGTTACCCCAGTGTCCTGGCCTGATTCCCCCCCTGGTCTTGACCCATCATGGCCTTCTTATCACACCCCTCTCTGAACTGGCTCCATCCCTCTGCTCTCCTCCCCACTGAGAGCTGCTGTGTGCTGAGCGGACTGGAGCATCATCCAGGTGGGGGCTGCACACTGGGGGGGGCTGGAGGGGATCCCCCTGACCTGGGAGGAGCTCTGAGTGGAGAGTCCAGACTTATTAATTATTATTATTATTCGTGCTGCACTGGGTTTCAGTTCTGGCAGTGAGAGGGGGACTCTGTAATCAGTACAGATACTTATGACTGTATAATAATACACGATAGGAATGGAAAACAGGGTAGCGCTGTAGTCCCTTCGAAACGTTTTGAACTGCCAGAAGAAGTTTTCACAACCCGGACTCGTGAAGGTACAGGTCTTCTCCCATCGTCCGGAGCAAGGTGTATGGTGTCCTGGTGATTTCTCCCGTTTTGAACGGAGTTTAATGTCTTGTTTCTACTTTATTAGAGAGAGGCACTGAACATCCTGTGATGGACTGGTGTCCTGTCCAGGGTGTGTGTGTGAGTGTGTGTGTGTGTCCTGTGATGGACTGCTGTCCTGTCCAGGGTGTGTGAGTGTGTGTGTCCTGTGATGGACTGCTGTCCTGTCCAGGGTGTGTGAGTGTGTGTGTCCTGTGAAGGACTGGTGTCCTGTCCAGGGTGTGTGTGTGTACTGTGATGGACTTGTATCCTGTGAAGGACTGGTGTCCTGTCCAGGGTGTGTGTGTGTCCTGTGATGGACTGGTGGATCACAATATTAATTCTCCTCCTTGATTCCCTCCTTTATCGCCAGAGTGAAAGCGGGACACGGCAGTAAAAGCTCAGCCCTGCGGGTGGTGGTCCTCTCGGCCACACGGGGGCCTCACACAGGCCGTTTCTGTAGCGTGAAGTTGTGTTTTTTTGCGCGGCGGTCGGTGAGGGGCGAAATTTTATTTATTTTTTTCCCACGGTTTGAAACAGAAACAGCCGGGTGGTGTTGTAGAGAGGTCGACGTGCCTGGTTTTCCTCGTCTGCGAAGCCCGGTTTTTTTTTTATTGGGGGGGGGGGGGGGGTCGTGAGGTCCCACGCAGCGCTCGGAAAAGAAAATGGCGTTTCTTTTCCCTGCAGGACGGGGGGGACTTGTGTTTTTTGGACATGGCGTGGCCCGAAATTTACGCCCTTAGCGCTAGAGGGGGGTGGATGTTGGTCTTTCTTTGATTTTGGGGTCGGGGGGGTGCTAATTTCACTGAACCAAACCCCACGGAAATCCGTGTTGGACGTGGGGGTGCTGAATGCGCCCTCGACGTGATTTTGTCTTTAAATTCAAGTGCAGCTTTTGTAACCCTTGGGCCGGAAACACCTGGACCCGTTTCCTCTGCCTGTCCGAGGTGGCGACTACCGGGGTCGTACAGGGACACCCGGCTGGCCGCTGAGAGTTGGAAAAATAAAATGTCCCAAAAAAAAAACAACAACCGTGAAAAATGTCGGCCATTTTTGTTTCGCGGCCGAGACGTGAGCGCGTCGGGGGCGACGTCACGGGGGTGTCACAATGACACACTGTAGAGACACACTGTAGAGACTGCCCAAGGCCCCTAGTCTCGACACGACTGGGCTGGGCTATTTGGTCAGAGCTGTCTCGGAGATGAGCAGTTTGGCGTCTTCACAGGTCACACCGGTCAGGCCGAACCCGGACTGGCAGCGGGAGAGATCCCGGCCCAAGTCCCGGTGCTTTTCCGTAAGTCTGACCCGGTCGCCTTCCGCGAGACTGGAACGGCCGCCCTGTGGTGGGCCCGGTGCCCCACATCTACCCTACAGCTCCCCCCACTGACCCCTAAACTCCCGATACCCTAAAGCTCCCCCCACTGACCCCTAAACTCCCGATACCCTACAGCTCCCCCCACTGACCCCTAAACTCCCGATACCCTACAGCTCCCCACACTGACCCCTAAACTCCCGATACCCTACAGCTCCCCTCACTGACCCCTAAACTCCCGATACCCTACAGCTCCACACTCTGACCCCTAAACTCCCGATACCCTACAGCTCCCCCCACTGACCCCTAAACTCCCGATACCCTACAGCTCCCCACACTGACCCCTAAACTCCCGATACCCTACAGCTCCCCTCACTGACCCCTAAACTCCCGATACCCTACAGCTCCACACTCTGACCCCTAAACTCCCGATACCCTACAGCTCCCCCCACTGACCCCTAAACTCCCGATACCCTACAGCTCCCCACACTGACCCCTAAACTCCCGATACCCTACAGCTCCCCCCACTGACCCCTAAACTCCTGATACCCTACGGCTCCCCCCACTGACCCCTAAACTCCCGATACCCTACGGCTCCCCACACTGACCCCTAAACTCCCGATACCCTACAGCTCCCCACTCCGGCCCCTAAACTCCCGATACCCTACAGCTCCCCACTCTGACCCCCACAGTCCTGATGGCCGAGAGGTCTCTGCTTGCTGTAGTGATTAAGTGAGCTCTGTGGACCTGACCTCTGTCTTGTGTCCTCATTTCCAGCGTCTCCTAGTGGTCCGGCATTTCACACGACCTGAAGGTGAGATCTGGGGAGGAGACAGAGCACCCCCTAACACCCCTGAGCTGGGTTACAGGGTAAGACAGCTTCTTACTGTTGGACACACCTGTTCACACTCTTACTGGACACACTGGACACACTCGCCTGTCCGGACTATTACTGGACACACTGTACACACTCACCTGTCCAGACTCTTACTGGACACACTCACCTGTCCACACTCTTACTGGACACACTGTACACACTCGCCTATCCAGACTCTCACTGGACACACTGTACACACTCACCTGTCCACACTCTCACTGGACACACTGGACACACTCACCTGTCCAGACTCTTACTGGACACGCTGGACACACTCACCTGTCCACACTCACCTGTCCAGACTCTTACTGGACACACTCTCACTGGACACACTGTACACACTCACCTGTCCAGACTCTTACTGGACACACTGTACACACTCACCTGTCCAGGCGTAGTCTCTGCTCCTCATCCCCCCTGCGTTGTGTCTCCCCCTCTCCCCGCTGGACAGAATCCTGTGGTGTCTTCTTGTCTCCCCGAGCTCGTCCAGAAGCTGGAGAGGGCGGCCGAGCTGCAGCTGGAGCTCCCGGGGTCGCCCGGCTCGTCCCGCTCGGGCTCGCCCGGCTCGTCCCGCTCGGGCTCGCCCAGCTCGTTCCGCTCGGTGTCCCCCCCTCCTCGCCCGAGAGCCCCCTCCGCTCCCCGCCCCCAGCCCCCCCCTCCGGCCCCCTCAGGCCCCTGACCGCCCCGCCCCGCCGCCCCCCCTTCATCCTCGCCATGCCCCTCGAGCCCCCCCTGCTGCCCGGGGCGGTGCCCCTGCCCCTGCCCCCGCCCGTCCTGCCCCCCATCGCCCGCCCGGCCCCGCCAGGCCCCGCCTGGGGCTCCCCGGTGCGGAGGGCAAGGAGAGAGGCTGAGATGTCTGACGAAGCAAGTGGGACAGAGTCTGTCCGTCTGTCCGTCTGTCCTTCTGTCCATCTGTCTGTCTGTCCGTCTGTCCGTCTGTCCTTCTGTCCTTCTGTCCTTTTCTCTGTTCATCTTTCCTTCTGTCCATCTGTCCTTTTCACTGTCCTTCTGTCTTTCTGTTCGTTTCTCTGTCCATCTGTCCTTCTGTCCTTCTGACTTTCTGTTCTTTTCTCTGTCCATCTGTCCTTCTGTCCATCTGTCTTTCTGTCCTTTTCTCTCTTTCTGTTCATCAGTCCATCTGTCCTTTTCTCTGTCTTTTTGTCCGTCTGTACTTCTCTCTTTCTGTCCTTCTGTCTGAGTCTCTCTTTTTCTCTGTGTCTGTCCCTCTCTCCCTGTCTCTCTCCCTGTGTCTTTCCATGTCTCCCTGCTCTCTGTCTGTCCTCCGTTGTCCCAGCTGGGTCTCTCTCCCTGTGTCTCTCCGTGTGTCTACCTGTCTGTCTCTCTGTCTGTCCTGCGTTGTCCCTGCTGGGCCTGTCTCCTCTGTTCTCTGCCTTCAGCTCTGTTCGCCGATGCCCCGCCAGCCCGTCTCTCTCTCAGCCTGTCTCTTGACTTGCAGGAGGAAGAGGAGGTGGAGACAGCTCCTCCGGCAGGAGAGAGGAAGGAGGTCAGTGCTGGTCCCACCCTGCCTCCTGTCCTGTCTGTCCCTGGGTCTCAGTGTCTCTCTCTCTTTCAGCCCTGTCTGTCAGTCTGTCTGTCCCTCGATCTCAGTGTCTCTCTCTCGGCCTGCTGTCTGCCTGTCCCTGCCTCTCTGTCTCTCTCTCTTTCAGCCCTGTCTGTCAGTGTCTCTCTCCTCCTCCTCTCTGTCCTCAGTGTGTCTCTCTCCTCCACCTCTCTGTCCTGTGGTCTCCAGGCAGTGTG
The DNA here is from genome assembly GCF_059453375.1 of Lepisosteus platostomus. Classification (NCBI taxonomy): domain Eukaryota; kingdom Metazoa; phylum Chordata; class Actinopteri; order Semionotiformes; family Lepisosteidae; genus Lepisosteus; species Lepisosteus platostomus. The sequence goes on along the minus strand of NC_142615.1, from coordinate 44,930,060 downwards.
TCTCTCTCCTCCTCCTCCTCTCTGTCCTGTGGTGTCCAGTGGGTCAGTATTAGTGGGCTACACCCAGGCTCACTCACTGCGAGTGTGATCTCAGCAGAGTCTCTGTGCTCTTGGGACACTTGACTCACCTGTCTCTCTCTTTCTCTCCCTGTGCTGTCCCTCTCCTGCCCCCTCTCTCCCTCCTCGGACTCCAGCTGGAGGAGGTCCAATCAGCATCTCCTGTGAGACAGAAGAAAAAGAAGGTGGGTAATGCTCTGATCCTCTCTTTACTCCTGTCCAGTGTCCAGTCAGTGTCCAGTCAGGGTGTCTGTATGAACCCCTCTCTCTCTCAGTGCAGTGTTCATGTCCTGGAGTGTCTAGTCAGTGTGTCTGTTTGAACCCCTCTCTCTCTCAGTGCAGTGTTCATGTCCTGGAGTGTCCAGTCCGACTCTTAAAGTGACTCTCCTGTCTCTGCTTCAGAAGCGCTGTTGCGTCTTTTTGAAGTCCCTGAGCTGCGTGTCAGTGGAGACAGAAGATCAGGACGAGCCGATGGAGGCGGCGGAGACCGTAGCTCAGGAGAGGAAGAGCGAGGGAGAGGAGGAGCAGGCTGCCGGGAAGGACAAGAAGAGGAAGAGGAGGTGCAGGTGAGCAGACAGGGGGGCTCCGCCCGGTCATGTCTGTGATTCAAGGGGGAGTCTCCTCTTGCTGTTTGATGTCATGGTGACGTCTGTGTCTGTGTCCCTCACACCTGCAATAACAATATTCTTTCCAGGTTCCTTTCCTGGTTCTGTGCCTGCTAAGATCTGGACTGGACTGGACTGGACTGCACTGGACTGGACCGGAGCTGAGGGACACCAGACGACAGGACTGGAGCCTAGGGACAATAGGCTGGACTGGACCGGAGCTGAGAGACACCAGACTGGACTGGACAGGAGCTGAGGGACCCCAGTCTGGACTGAAGCTGAGGGACCCCAGACTGTGCTGGACCGAAGCTGAGGGACCCCAGTCTGTGCTGGACCGAAGCTGAGGGACTCCAGTCTGTGCTGGGCCGAAGCTGAGGGACAACAGACTGTGCTGGACCGAAGCTGAGGGACCCCAGTCTGTGCTGGACTGAAGCTGAGGGACCCCAGACTGGACTGGACCGAAGCTGAGGGACACCAGACTGGACTGGACTGGAGCTGAGGTGCCCCAGACTGGACTGGACTGGAGCTGAGGGGCCCCAGTCTGGACTGGACCGAAGCTGAAGGACCCCAGTCTGTGCTGGACCGAACCTGAGGGACCCGAGACTGTGCTGGACCGAAGCTGAGGGACCCCAGTCTGGACTGCACTGGAGCTGAGGGGCCCCAGACTGGACTGGACTGGAGCTGAGGGACACCAGACTGGACTGGAGCTGAGGGGCCCCAGACTGGAGTGGACTGGAGCTGAGGGACACCAGACTGGATTGGACTGGAGCTGAGGGACACCAGACTGGACTGGAGCTGAGGGGCCCCAGACTGGAGTGGACTGGAGCTGAGGGGCCCCAGACTGGACTGGACTGGAGCTGAGGGACACCAGACTGGACTGGACTGGACTTTTGTAAAGCATCAATAAAAAATTTTTCTTAAAAAATCTGTTTAGCTTTTGGTTTCCCCCCCCCCCCCCCCCCCCCAGGGTTGCTGCTGGGAGAGGTGTGAGTGGGGCCAGCAGGGGGCACTCTCACCCTGCGGTCTGTGTGGGTCCTGATGCCCCAGTATAGTGAAGGGGGACACTGGACTGTAAACAGGCGCTGTCCTTTGGATGAGACGTCAAACCGAGGTCCTGATTCTCTGTGCTCATTAACAATCCCGGGGTGTCTCTGGAGAAGAGTAGGGGTGTTACCCCAGTGTCCTGGCCTGATTCCCCCCCTTGACCCATCATGGCCTCCTTATCACCCCCCTCTCTGAACTGGCTCCATCCCTCTGCTCTCCTCCCCACTGAGAGCTGCTGTGTGCTGAGCGGACTGGAGCATCATCCAGGTGGGGGCTGCACACTGGGGGGACTGGAGGGGATCCCCCTGACCTGGGAGGAGCTCTGAGTGGAGGGTCCAGACTTATTAATTATTATTATTATTCGTGCTGCACTGGGCTCCTGTCCTGGCAGTGAGAGGGGGACTCTGTGATCAGTACAGATACTTATGACTGTATAATAATACACAATAGAAATGGAAAACAGGGTAGCGCTGTAGTCCCTTCGAAACGTTTTGAACTGCCAGAAGAAGTTTTCACAACCCGGACTCGTGAAGGTACAGGTCTTTTCCCTTCATCCGGAGCAAGGTGAGAGGCCACCCCCTCGGGGCGCAGTTTCCCCGATGCAACCCCCCACCACCACCCAAAACGACACACACTTCTGTGACGATTGGGAGACCCCGGTTCGACCAGCCCCTGTGGTGGAGGAAACGACCCGCTGGAGAGAACACGCAGACTCCACACAGAAGGGTCACCTCGGCATTTATTCCAACAGCAAAACAACACCAGAGAGAAACGGTCTCCGAAAGAGAAGCGTACACCGGGAAAAACACGACGGGGTCATTACAAATGGGAATAGGAGTTCTTTTTTTCTTTTCCGGACGTCAGTTGGATCGTGTCCTGGTGATTTCTCCCGTTTCGAACGGAGTTTAATGTTGCGTTTCTACTTTATTAGAGAGAGGCACTGAACTTTGGGGAACGTGACATCCACCCAGTATTACTAGTAGGTTGATAAATATAAATGTTCTTTCCCCCCCCGTATTATACCTTGCGAAATATAACGATGGCCAACTCCTTAAGTCGAAATTTAAACCCTTCTCACGCTACAAGACAGTCCGTCAACATCGCCGCGGCCCGAAGCGCGACCTTCGGTATGACGTTGGCGGAGAAGGGGGTAGGGTAAGTACGTCACAGCCGGGGGAAGCCCCTATCACATGAGAGGGGTGCGGCGGGCGACGAGCCCCAGGGGGCGAAGAGAAGTTGATTTGCGTGGGGTGTGGAAACACTACACGACCGGGCAAGCGAGCCGTTTTTTTTTTGTTTTGTTTTTTCCAGAACATCAGAACAACCGCAGAGATGACCATCGATCCACCTCCAGACGTTTCCTTTTTCATCCTCTTTGGCCCCCAAAATAAAAAAAAAAACTGGGATCCATCGTGGCGTTGCCAAATTAAAACGTCAACCACTTTTTGGGCTTTCGTGCTGTCCATGATGAAACCGTCATGGTTGTGTAAGCATACGTTACGTCACAGACCGGCGGCGCTCGGACGTGAGGAGTGTCGTTACGTTTTTGAAACGGGCATGTCAGACAAGATCTCTGACAAGATCTCTGAAAAACCCAAACCTGTAAGATTCAATTTCAATTCAGTTTTTTTTATATAGCGCCTTTCACAACAAGAATGCCCCAAGGCCCCGAACAAAGGAGTTGTTCCACACCCCCGCCACCCTCTGTGTACAGTAGAGCCCCCTGTACTGACTGGAGGAGCTCACCCAGCTGTGTCTGGAGAGAAGCCGGGGTATCGGCTTCAACCACAGGGCTGGGCGGCTTGTTCCCCACCCCCACCCCCTTCTGTGTACAGAAGAGCCTCCTGTCCTGACTCCAGTAGGAAATGTCACCTGGAGGCAACACACCGGCTTCTTTTAACAGATCACCTCGGGAATCGGGAACAACGGAGCTGTGTGCGGACGTCTGTACGGAGGGGTTCAGCACGGGGGGGCTCCGGGCTCGGGTCTGGACCCGGGGGGGGGGGACTGTCTGTGTGGAGTCTGCATGTTCTCCCTGTGTTCTTCGGGTCCAAAGACAGGCTTTTGGGCTAATTGGCTTCTGGGAAAACTGGCCCTGGTGTGTGTTTGTCCTATGATGGAGTGCTGTCCTGTCCAGGGTGTGTGAGTGAGTGTGTGTTTGTCCTGTGAGGGACTGGTGTCCTATCCAGGTTGTGTGTGTGTGTGTCCTATGAGGGACTGATGTCCTGTTCAGGGTGTGTGAGTGTGTGTGTGTGTGTGTCCTGTGAGTGACTGGTGTCCTGTCCAGGTTGTGTGAGTGTGTGTGTCTTAGTGTCCTGTGAGGGACTGGTGTCCTATCCAGGTTGTGTGTGTGTGTCCTGTGAAGGACTGGTGTCCTGTCCAGGGTGTGTGAGTGTGTGTGTGTCCTGTGATGGACTGGTGTCCTGTCTAGGGTGTGTGAGTGAGTGTGTGTGTCTGTGTGTCCTGTGATGGACAGATGGTACCAAGCCTGGACACCCATGAGACACTGGCTTCCTCAGAAGACTCTCACGGAGGGCACACTGTCCCTAACCCGGGTTCAGAAGAAACTACCGTGATCTATAATTCCTGCGCCTCGGAAGGGTTTATGACGTCTATGTCCGCCGCCCGCGCCCGTGGACCGGCGGTTTGGCGTCGCGCTCCGCAGCTCGAGCTTCGGTGCGAGGCAGGGCGGGAGGGAGTCGATGTGGCCTCGGCGCCATCTTTGCTGGTGAGTCAATTGTGACCGTTGCGGTACAACAAACCATCAATCAAGCTTTTCCCACCCCGTCCAGTATTTCTGTCTCGGCCCACGTCCCTTACAATCGACAAACTTTAAAAAAAACAGTAGCCCTTCGCAACATTACACGCCATTTTTTTATTTTAAACGTCCGCTAGATACGCAGGTGGCTCGATACCTGTCTTATCCTCGCCGGCGTCTTTATACCGGCAAGTGAATTTTATTTGGGGTCCCTCAGAATTGTGACAGAAATGTCAGTGAACCACAATAAAAAACGAAACTTTTTTTTAAAGGCGGTGAATGGATTTTTTGAGTAACCGTGTAGCGACTAACGTAAGGAAAAAAAAGTTGTCTTTCCCTACGAAGCCGTTTTGGTACAGGACTTTCTTTAAATATCAGTTGTGCATAGCGTTTTACAAAAAGTTGATGATGATCTTGGAGATAATTGCAAAGGAAAATTGAGATAACTACCAAAACATTACGTGTGAAACGACAGGACAGAACTTTGAACCCACAAAGAAACAAAGGTATGAAATATTGCCTCGTCATGGGGGGTTGATAATTGTAGTAAGTGTTCCTAATTTTCGTAAAGAAATGTATATTATGGGAGTCACACGTGAGATTTAGTGTATATACGTTTCATATTGTGCATATATACGGGGTTAAAAAGTGGAATGAGTATGATTATAAACTCGTGTGTCCTATAATCAGATAATTTTTGAACAAGCTTTGATTAGACAGGTGAAAAACAACATCAGATCCTTTTTTTAAATATATTCTCACATCTGAATATCAGCTTCTCCCCTCTGGCCAACATTTCAGGGCTCCCAGGTGTAGATCCCAAATTGAAACAAATATTAATTTGTTACCCAGTTAAACAGTTAATAGAAGTGAGTGACCAGGGTAAATAAAGGTGGGTCAGTGTAAACTGTTTATTCTGGACCAGACTTCGTCATGTGTGATATGTCATGACTTCTTATATTAAGTTTTATCTTTATATTTAGTTCTACATGTGTAATAGATGCGATGTGTGTCCATAAAAAGGTTTCTCCAGGGGAAAATCAAGTTGGTTTTAAAACCGTGTTTCCTTTTTAGGGTACGTTTGCATTCCAAGTGTGGGGTTTTTGCCTTTTTATCATATTTTGGATGTGAATCCGTGGTATTTTTGCTGAGACAAGTTGCCTTTCTTATACGCGGAGGGATCTGCTCGTGAGATGTCCGCTTGGTCCATTTCTAAGCTCAGTATAAGGTGTAGAAAGCATGACTGTCATCATAACCCGCATCTCACCCAGGTGTGGAATAATGTTGTGACTATTGCTTCAGCAATAACATGCTGATTGCATGTTTCTAGATGGGTATAACAGAGATCTCAACTACTGAGGGGCCTTATTAATAAAGTCTCCACAGCCGAAGCGCTGTGTCTCTTTTCAGCTGGCGATAAACCTTTCCTCGATCCTTTGCGGACTTGTAAAACTGTTCCTGATCAGAATAAAAAACGCTCACGCTAATACACAAGCACCCGTGTCTCGCCAAAGCTGACAAATAAACAGACGGACAAGCCGCACTGCACGTGTGAACAGGGGAATGAGCGAGCGAGCGGGGATAGGGCGCCTCCTGCGCTTAAAAGCTTACAGCACCTGGTATTCCCAGGCGGTCTCCCATCCAAGTACTAACCAGGACCATCCCTGTTTAGCTTCCGAGATCAGGCATGCTCAAGGGGGTGTGGCCATAAGCGAGAGCAAGGCTCGCTGGCACCCTTCTTATTGAGAGGACAGCTCCGTCACCTCTTTTACGACGCTGCTTTTTTTCCCTTGCGTTTTTCTCTTCTTCCCACGTTCTCGCTCTTCACTGCCTTCGTCCCGCTCTATTTCACTTCAGCCTTTCACTCTTGCTTCCTTCCAATGAGGACGGAGCTGCGGGAGAAAGGGCGCTATAGAGGATCGCTGTGGAGAGCTGCTGCTGTGCTTTGACATCTGAGCTCTGTGGAAAACGATCTCAATACAATTCTGAAAAACGCGACTCTCCGAACGCCAGCCGAACAAGTCTCCGCAGCCGAAGTGCTGTGTCTCTATTCAGCTGGCGATAAACCTTTCCTCGATCCTTTGCGGACTTGTAAAACTGTTCCTGATCAGAATAAAAAACGCTCACGCTAATACACAAGCACCCGTGTCTCGCCAAAGCTGACAAATAAACAGACGGACAAGCCGCACTGCACGTGTGAACAGGGGAATGAGCGAGCGAGCGGGGATAGGGCGCCTCCTGCGCTTAAAAGCTTACAGCACCTGGTATTCCCAGGCGGTCTCCCATCCAAGTACTAACCAGGCCCATCCCTGTTTAGCTTCCGAGATCAGACGAGATCAGGCGTACTCAAGGGGGTGTGGCCGTAAGCGAGAGCAAGGCTCGCTGGCACCCTTCTTATTGAGAGGACAGCTCCGTCACCTCTTTTACGACGCTGCTTTTTTTCCCTTGCGTTTTTCTCTTCTTCCCACGTTCTCTCTCTTCACTGCCTTCGTCCCCGCTCTATTTCACTTCAGCCTTTCACTCTTGCTTCCTTCCAATGAGGACGGAGCTGCGGGAGAAAGGGCGCTATAGAGGATCGCTGTGGAGAGCTGCTGCTGTGCTTTGACATCTGAGCTCTGTGGAAAACGATCTCAATACAATTCTGAAAAACGCGACTCTCCGAATGCCAGCCGAACAAGTCTCCACAGCCGAAGCGCTGTGTCTCTTTTCAGCTGGCGATAAACCTTTCCTCGATCCTTTGCGGACTTGTAAAACTGTTCCTGATCAGAATAAAAAACGCTCACGCTAATACACAAGCACCCGTGTTTCGCCAAAGCTGACAAATAAACAGACGGACAAGCCGCACTGCACGTGTGAACAGGGGAATGAGCGAACGAGCGGGGATAGGGCGCCTCCTGCGCTTAAAAGCTTACAGCACCTGGTATTCCCAGGCGGTCTCCCATCCAAGTACTAACCAGGACCATCCCTGTTTAGCTTCCGAGATCAGGCATGCTCAAGGGGGTGTGGCCATAAGCGAGAGCAAGGCTCGCTGGCACCCTTCTTATTGAGAGGACAGCTCCGTCACCTCTTTTACGATGCTGCTTTTTTTCCCTTGCGTTTTTCTCTTCTTCCCACGTTCTCTCTCTTCACTGCCTTCGTCCCCGCTCTATTTCACTTCAGCCTTTCACTCTTGCTTCCTTCCAATGAGGACGGAGCAGCGGGAGAAAGGGCGCTATAGAGGATCGCTGTGGAGAGCTGCTGCTGTGCTTTGACATCTGAGCTCTGTGGAAAACGATCTCAATACAATTCTGAAAAACGCGACTCTCCGAACGCCAGCCGAACAATTCTCCGCAACCGAAGCGCTGTGTCTCTTTTCAGCTGGCTATAAACCTTTCCTCGATCCTTTGCGGACTTGTAAAACTCTTCCTGATCAGAATAAAAAACGCTCACGCTAATACACAAGCACCCGTGTCTCGCCAAAGCTGACAAATAAACAGACGGACAAGCCGCACTGCACGTGTGAACAGGGGAATGAGCGAGCGAGCGGGGATAGGGCGCCTCCTGCGCTTAAAAGCTTACAGCACCTGGTATTCCCAGGCGGTCTCCCATTCAAGTACTAACCAGGCCCATCCCTGTTTAGCTTCCGAGATCAGACGGGATCAGTTGTGCTCAAGGGGGTGCGACCATAAGCAAGAGCAAGGCTCGCTGGCACCCTTCTTATTGAGAGGACAGCTCCGTCACCTCTTTTACGACGCTGCTTTTTTTCCCTTGCGTTTTTCTCTTCTTCCCACGTTCTCTCTCTTCACTGCCTTCGTCCCCGCTGTATTTCACTTCAGCCTTTCACTCTTGCTTCCTTCCAATGAGGACGGAGCTACGGGAGAAAGGGCGCTATAGAGGATCGCTGTGGAGAGCTGCTGCTGTGCTTTGACATCTGAGCTCTGTGGAAAACGATCTCAATACAATTCTGAAAAACGCGACTCTCCGAACGCCAGCCGAACAAGTCTCCACAGCCGAAGCGCTGTGTCTCTTTTCAGCTGGCGATAAACCTTTCCTCGATCTTTTGCGGACTTGTAAAACTGTTCCTGATCAGAATAAAAAACGCTCACGCTAATACACAAGCACCCGTGTCTCGCCAAAGCTGACAAATAAACAGACGGACTAGCCGCACTGCACGTGTGAACAGGGGAATGAGCGAGCGAGCGGGGATAGGGCGCCTCCTGCGCTTAAAAGCTTACAGCACCTGGTATTCCCAGGCGGTCTCCCATCCAAGTACTAACCAGGCCCATCCCTGTTTAGCTTCCGAGATCAGACGAGATCAGCCGTGCTCAAGGGGGTGTGGCCGTAAGCGAGAGCAAAGCTCGCTGGCACCCTTCTTATTGAGAGGACAGCTCCGTCACCTCTTTTACGACGCTGCTTTTTTTCCCTTGCGTTTTTCTCTTCTTCCCACGTTCTCTCTCTTCACTGCCTTCGTCCCCGCTCTATTTCACTTCAGCCTTTCACTCTTGCTTCCTTCCAATGAGGACGGAGCTGCGGGAGAAAGGGTGCTATAGAGGATCGCTGTGGAGAGCTGCTGCTGTGCTTTGACATCTGAGCTCTGTGGAAAACGATCTCAATACAATTCTGAAAAACGCGACTCTCCGAACGCCAGCCGAACAAGTCTCCACAGCCGAAGCGCTGTGTCTCTTTTCAGCTGGCGATAAACCTTTCCTCGATCCTTTGCGGACTTGTAAAACTGTTCCTGATCAGAATAAAAAACGCTCACGCTAATACACAAGCACCCGTGTCTCGCCAAAGCTGACAAACAAACAGACGGACAAGCCGCACTGCACGTGTGAACAGGGGAATGAGCGAGCGAGCGGGGATAGGGCGCCTCCTGCGCTTAAAAGCTTACAGCACCTGGTATTCCCAGGCGGTCTCCCATCCAAGTACTAACCAGGCCCATCCCTGTTTAGCTTCCGAGATCAGACGAGATCAGGCGTGCTCAAGGGGGTGTGGCCATAAGCGAGAGCAAGGCTCGCTGGCACCCTTCTTATTGAGAGGACAGCTCCGTCACCTCTTTTACGACGCTGCTTTTTTTCCCTTGCGTTTTTCTCTTCTTCCCACGTTCTCTCTCTTCACTGCCTTCGTCCCGCTCTATTTCACTTCAGCCTTTCACTCTTGCTTCCTTCCAATGAGGACGGAGCTGCGGGAGAAAGGGCGCTATAGAGGATCGCTGTGGAGAGCTGCTGCTGTGCTTTGACATCTGAGCTCTGTGGAAAACGATCTCAATACAATTCTGAAAAACGCGACTCTCCGAACGCCAGCCAAACAAGTCTCCACAGCCGACGCGCTGTGTCTCTTTTCAGCTGGCGATAAACCTTTCCTCGATCCTTTGCGGACTTGTAAAACTGTTGCTGATCAGAATAAAAAACGCTCACGCTAATACACAAGTACCCGTGTCTCGCCAAAGCTGACAAATAAACAGACGGACAAGCCGCACTGCACGTGTGAACAGGGGAATGAGCGAGCGAGCGGGGATAGGGCGCCTCCTGCGCTTAAAAGCTTACAACACCTGGTATTCCCAGGCGGTCTCCCATCCAAGTACTAACCAGGCCCATCCCTGTTTAGCTTCCGAGATCAGACGAGATCAGGCGTGCTCAAGGGGGTGTGGCCATAAGCGAGAGCAAGGTTCGCTGGCACCCTTCTTATTGAGAGGACAGCTCCGTCACCTCTTTTACGACGCTGCTTTTTTTCCCTTGCGTTTTTCTCTTCTTCCCACGTTCTCTCTCTTCACTGCCTTCGTCCCCGCTCTATTTCACTTCAGCCTTTCACTCTTGCTTCCTTCCAATGAGGACGGTGCTGCGGGAGAAAGGGCGCTATAGAGGATCGCTGTGGAGAGCTGCTGCTGTGCTTTGACATCTGAGCTCTGTGGAAAACGATCTCAATACAATTCTGAAAAACGCGACTCTCCGAACGCCAGCCGAACAAGTCTCCACAGCCGAAGCGCTGTGTCTCTTTTCAGCTGGCGATAAACCTTTCCTCGATCCTTTGCGGACTTGTAAAACTGTTCCTGATCAGAATAAAAAACGCTCACGCTAATACACAAGCACCCGTGTCTCGCCAAAGCTGACAAACAAACAGACGGACAAGCCGCACTGCACGTGTGAACAGGGGAATGAGCGAGCGAGCGGGGATAGGGCGCCTCCTGCGCTTAAAAGCTTACAGCACCTGGTATTCCCAGGCGGTCTCCCATCCAAGTACTAACCAGGCCCATCCCTGTTTAGCTTCCGAGATCAGACGAGATCAGGCGTGCTCAAGGGGGTGTGGCCATAAGCGAGAGCAAGGCTCGCTGGCACCCTTCTTATTGAGAGGACAGCTCCGTCACCTCTTTTACGACGCTGCTTTTTTTCCCTTGCGTTTTTCTCTTCTTCCCACGTTCTCTCTCTTCACTGCCTTCGTCCCGCTCTATTTCACTTCAGCCTTTCACTCTTGCTTCCTTCCAATGAGGACGGAGCTGCGGGAGAAAGGGCGCTATAGAGGATCGCTGTGGAGAGCTGCTGCTGTGCTTTGACATCTGAGCTCTGTGGAAAACGATCTCAATACAATTCTGAAAAACGCGACTCTCCGAACGCCAGCCAAACAAGTCTCCACAGCCGAAGCGCTGTGTCTCTTTTCAGCTGGCGATAAACCTTTCCTCGATCCTTTGCGGACTTGTAAAACTGTTGCTGATCAGAATAAAAAACGCTCACGCTAATACACAAGTACCCGTGTCTCGCCAAAGCTGACAAATAAACAGACGGACAAGCCGCACTGCACGTGTGAACAGGGGAATGAGCGAGCGAGCGGGGATAGGGCGCCTCCTGCGCTTAAAAGCTTTCTGAATTCTGAGTACGTACGGGATCCTCGGCCTTGCGCTTATAACAAAGTCCAAGTCCCTTTGCAGACAACAGCAGTTGTCACATGATTGTCTCTGAGGATGTGCGACAATGGCCAAGGAGAGCCCCGATCTGAGCTTGCGCTCACTTTTTGACCAAGACACAGATGTGTGCTGATTGGTTGAGAGTTTGGCAGGCATTGGAGACCCACGTGGTATTACCACGCCCTGCCAGTCCCTGATTGGTTGATCAAGGTGAGATATGAGTCACTTACTCTTGACACTTAGGAATGCAGTCCAGATGTCCATTTGGCACTCCCTAGACAGATAGGCGCCAATGGATGACCATTGATCATGATAGCCAGGCTTAGCTAAGTGCATCCCCATCTGGGAGCTGTCCCTTATCAAAAGAAAACATCTTAAATCAGCCTGCATGAATACTTTCTCTGTGGCTGCACCACAGAGATGGAAGGTGAGATGGGGCCTCATTTAGGACAGCATACCACCACTTAATTCTGTCTTATTAACAAGCATTGCCGCTACAACGGCATCTCTCCTGTCAAACTTCCTCCTGACGTGTTTGACAGGATCTGGGCCGTGGTGAACAGTGGGAAAGACGCTCTGTGGAGAGTGAGGAACATGGGGCTGTTCAAAGGCATCGAGGTCCCAGTCAAGGCAGCAGGTAGCCTGGCCCTGTTCATCACCCAAGAGAACTATTACCTCAGAGATCTGTGGAGAGAAAGGAGGGAGGAAGCAGAAATCTGTGGGAAATAGAGAGCATAGGTCAATATCTCAAGAAACTGTGAAAAACATTATCATGTTTAAGTAAAGAATGTGATTTACACCAGAAAAAAAGAAATTGTTGCTATGTAACTGGTACCGTGTCAAAATGTAATGAGATGTGATCATATATACTGTTTTAAGTATGTATATTAATGTAAAGCTTTCTAATTTGTGATGTCCTGTATTCTTTTGTGAAAAGAAAATAAAGTTCTTAAAAAATCGATTCACCCAGGGCGAGGCTCGGCCATTGCACTCCGGCTGTGCTGACCCCTGCGAATTCCCCAAATGTGGGAATCTCGACTGCATAATTTCTGGTAGTGGGGGACTGCGTTCGCGCTCTCTCCTGATGTGCTTGGTCCAATATCAGATACGGAAGAGTTAGGACACCACGAGCTGCGATAGGATCCCAGTTCGAAAGGAGTCGATGCCACTGCTGGTTCCCGGTTTCTTTTAGTTAGAGGTCCGGAGAAGCATTTCAAGCTGGTTACACTACTCCTTCCGAACATTCATTCCCTTTTCAAAGTCAGTCGTTTTGCTGTTGTCTGCATTATTTAGGCTGATTATCGAGGTTAGCCTTTATTTGGTCATGGGGGCTTCGGTACTGTATGCTAATTCTCAAGACAGTTTCACCCGTTTTCTGATTGCTAGGTTCTGTACCAGTGCAGACATGTCAAACAGTGAATGGCTGTACCTCTATTGTATCCGTGCTCAATGAATGAAATCAGTAATAAATGAATATATGTATAGTTATACGAAAAACAAGTGGTTTATCGACTCATCTTCATTTGCTGATTTAGAGGCAGCTTCGATATTCGGGGGAGGCGTAAAACATGGTGCTGATCTTTGGAAAGCAGGAGGCAAAACTGACACGTTCTCATACAAGGAGCTGAAACCAGGCCACCTGGGTGAAGATCAGGTATCGTAACCGCTAGACCATATGGGAGCATACAGCCATGTTGTGCGTGCGTCATGTAAGCAAACTGTAATTGCTGCCTTCATGACCTGCTTGATGGAGAAAACACACAAGAGAGTTGGCACTCAGAGTGTCGAAGGGTTGATGTATACTAGGGCTCAGTTGAAATGCAGTGTCAGGACTTTTCCGACTAGTGTCACACAAAGAGAGTACATCCTTTCCTACTGGCCGTGTATGTCTCGGTAACTCGCTGTGATCGTATAGTGCTCAGAATTTGTGTTGTGGCCGCAACAACCCCGGTTCGAATCCGCATACTGGCAGAATAGGAGGAGTACTGCCTGACTGGATCGTTGATGAACGACAGAGGCCACTCCGACCTCCTCTTGGTTTTCTTCAATGACTTACTAAGGATCTTCTTCACATTCGCCCATGCAGGAGAAGCCAGTTACACCAAAGCAAATGCAGGAAAGTGCATTTCAAGCAGAGACCAGGAGGGACTTGTTTACACCGAGAGTGGTCGGAGAATGGAACAATGCGCCCAGCCCTGTTGCTGGAGCCGATTCTTGATGAGATCTTGGGCTCACTAAGAGGCCCCCGCTGGATGCTAATCTTTCTGTTGTTCTTGCAGGTCCTGCGCTGCTTTTGAGCCGACAGAGCTCGTCCTGGTCTGTCGGCACAGCCCAATTGCAAATGATCGGCTCCACGTACAGAAGGAACGTGCGTTTGGTACAAGAGTGCACGAAGGCACCGGAAATACATTGGGAACAAATGACCGGTCGTTCAAGACCTCTGTGAAGTACAGGAGCGTGCAAAACGAGGCTGTTTCCGCCCGGTCTCGAACCGGGGACCTTTCGTGTGTTAGGCGAACGTGATAGCCGCTACACTACGGAAACCTGCAGGGACTGTTGCTGGTGTCTTGCTTGTGTTTCGGGCTGAGAAAGGGACGCGTCACTTTAGGCAGGGGGCGCTGGAGAGAGGAACAAAGGGCGCGATGAAACAAAATGCCGAAACCCGGGATCAAACCAGGGACCTGTAGATCTTCAGTCTAACGCTCTCCCAACTGAGCTATTTTGGCGGTGCGGAGAGCCCACAGCCACCTGCTCCAGCCTTCCTGTGTTGCGGCATGAGCGCACCAAGAGTAGCGGGAGAGTGTTGCAGGAACGTCACTCTGAAGGAAAGCCACCCAGGTGCGCCCTCTGAGCTCTGTCCAGCGCATCTTCCTCGCATGGACTCCTGCCTGCGACGGGCAGGAAACAATTAGCAAGAACAGAACGACACCCTATGGGTGTCTCATGACCGCACCTTAGGTTGTGACACGTGCAGGTGTGAGGGGTTGCCGGGCTACTTTGGAGCAGAGCTTGGGCGGAGGGGGGGCGGGAAAGCAGACAAAGAGGTGACACCTCAAGGTCTGCACGATCACAGCTCTCCGCCGCCCCAGGCTTCCGCTCGATAAGCTACTGGACACACCCGCCCCTCCTCACACAGACCGTGGAAAAGCCCCCGAGTGGGAGGGCTCTCTCTTCCTCCCAGGAGCTCTTGGACACGACGCACAGACAGGGCGCGGGGAGCCGCCGCCTGCAAACACGGCTCCAGGCAGGACTCCACTCCGCAGGAGCCGCAGAGCAGAGGAGATGGGGGCAGCTTAGCTCCTGTGCAGAGACCTGAGGTGTTGTTGCTGCGGACGCTGTCTTTTCTGCACTCGGGGTAGGAGTGAATGTTGAGTTGCCCTTAGAAATGAAGCAGAGCACTTCAACGGCACGGGTGTGTGTGTGTGCGTGCGCCCTGGTGATTCTGGGAGACAGATCGAACCTGGGCTAAAAGAGAGGGGGCTTAGCCCTCTTCCATTTGCTAGTTCAAAGTTGTACAACCCATTTGTATCTGCTAGGTGGTGCAGTCGTCGTCCACAAAGAAGGCTTTGAAAAGCGTCAAAGGCAAGTCATTCCGAGTTGGTCGTCTGTGTTTTCCGTTCAGACGCGAAATGCTGAAATTTTCTCTCGTCTCCTCGGTTGTCATTTCTGCTCCGTAAAGGAATCACAGCACGCGTCGCCTTCCAGCACGCTGGGTCGGGACACGATGCCGGGGGTCGGAGCATGCGATGTCTTCCTCGTTAGTATAGTGGCAAGTATCCCCGCCTGTCACGCGGGAGACCGGGGTTCGATTCCCCGACGGGGAGTAGCTTTTCTCTTACCTCCTTAGAGAAAGGACTGCCTTTCACTTCTCTGTTTTCTAACACAGCGTCGTGCACCTTTTCATTGCTCTCGCTTTCGGAGCCTCCGCACGGCACACGACTCGACTTCAGGAAGCACATTGAAGTGAAAGCAGGAAGCGCTACGACATGCACTGTGCAGATCCCGCCACACTAAGAGGTGAGTGGGTCTGTTCGATGCACAAAGAACGCTTTGATAAGCGTCAAAGGCAAGTCATTCCGAGTTGGTCGTCTGTGTTTTCCGTTCAGACGC
This sequence comes from Lepisosteus platostomus, assembly GCF_059453375.1. NCBI lineage: Eukaryota > Metazoa > Chordata > Actinopteri > Semionotiformes > Lepisosteidae > Lepisosteus > Lepisosteus platostomus. The sequence continues at coordinate 44,914,609 of NC_142615.1, read as the reverse complement.
GAAATGCTGAAATGATCTCTCGGCTCCTCGGTTGTCATTTCTGCTCCGTAAAGGAATCACAGCACGCGTCGGCTTCCAGCACGGTGGGTCGGGACACGATGCCGGGGGTCGGAGAGAGCGATGTCTCTCAATAATAATACAGTGCGTGATCTCTTGTCCCAGCTTGGGGAACAGACAGTGAGCCTGTCTCTCAATAATAATAATACAGTGTGTGATCTCCTGTTCCAGTCTGGGAAACAGAAAGTGAGCCTGTCTCTCAGTAATAATAATATAGTGTGTGATCCACTGTCCCAGCTTGAGGAACAGAAAGTGAGCCTGTCTCTCAATAATAATAATACAGTGTGTGATCTCCTGTCCCAGACTGAGGAACAGTGAGCAGTCCTAATAGTTACCGCTTTCCTGATTTAGCTCAGCAGCTTTTATTTCGCCTGAAGCGCAAGCAACTTGTGAGAACAGGTTGGGTTTGCTGTGCTCAACTGGCTCGGCGTCTTCGTGTCGTAGCGCCGCAACGGTTTGTTTTCCTTCCTTCTCTTTTCAGCCCAGAAGAAACATTTTACTTGTTCCTTTTGTAGCCCACGCATGCCGACGCCTGTGTTGTGTTATGTTGTGGATTTTCTCCTTTTTGAATTTGTACTCCTCCTCCCTCTCTCTCCCTACCTCTACCTCTCCCGCTCTGTGGGGCCAGCAGGGGGTACTGCTGGCCCCACAGAGAGGGAGAGGTAGAGGTAGGGAGAGAGGTAGGGAAGGGAAAAGGGAGAGGTAGGGAGAGAGGTAGAGAGAGGGAGAGGTAGAGATAGGGAGAGAGAGGAGGAGTACAAATTCAAGCAGAGGCCTCAGTGGAGCACTGTCGTATGGCCCTGACATCAATCCCTCAACTCTCTGCATAAAGCAGTGTCTTATGGCCATGACATCCCACCCCCACCACTCTCAGTGGAAAGCACTGTCGTATAACCATGACATCCTACCTCCACCGCTCTCTGTGAAAAGCAGTATCTCCAGGCCCTGACATCCCACCCCCACCACTCTCTGCGTAAAGAAATATCGTCAGGCCCTTACATCCCACCCCCGCCACTCTCTACGTAAAGAAGTTTCATATGGCCCTGGCAACCACCCCTCCACTCTCTGCATAAAGTAGTGTCGTCAAGCCCTGACATCCCACCCCCGCCACTCTCTGCGTAAACCAGTGTCGTCAAGCCCTGACATCCCACCCCCGCCACTCTCTGCGTAAAGAAGTATCGTCAGGTCTTGTCATCCCAACCCCGCCACTCTCTGCGTAAAGCAGTACCTTCAGGCCTTGACATCCCACCCCCGCTACTCGCTGTGTAAAGCAATGTCGTTTGGCCCTGACATCCCACCCCCGCCACTCTCAGCATAAAGCAGTGAATTACGACCCTGACATCGCACCCCCTCCACTCTCTCTGAAAAGCAGTATCGTCAGGCCCTGACATCCCACCCACGCCACTCTCTGCCTAAAGCACTGTCGTATGGCCCTGACACCCACCCCTCCACTCTCTGCGTTAAGCAGTGTTGTCAGGCCCTGACATCCCACCCCCTCTACTCTCTCCGTAAAGCACTGTCGTATGGCCCTGACACCCACCCCTCCACTCTCTGCATAAAGCAGTATCGTCAGGCCCTGACATCCCACCCCCGCCACTCTCTGCGTAAAGCAGTATCGTCAGGCCCTGACATCTAACCCCCGCCACTCTCTGCGTTAACTCCTGTCATATGGCCCTGACACCCACCCCTCCACTCTCTGCACAAAGCAGTCTCAACAGGCCCTGACATCCCACCCCCGCCACTCTCTGCGTAAATCACTGTCATATTGCCCTGACATCCAACCACCGCCACTCTCTGCGTAAAGAAGTATCGTATGGCCCTGACACCCACCCCTCCACTCTCTGCATAAAGCAGTATCATCAGGCCCTGACATCCCACCCCCGCCACTCTCTGCGTAAAGAAGTGCCGTATGGCCCTGACACCGACCCCTCCACTCTCTGCATAAAGCAGTGTCGTCAAGCCCTGACATCCCAATGCCGCCACTATCAGCGTAAAGCAGTATCGTCAGGCCCTGATATCCCACCCCCGCCACTCTCTGCATGAAGCAGTGTCTTTATGCCCTGACATCCCACCCCTGCCACTCTCTGCGTTAACCCCTGTCGTATGGCCCTGACACCCACCCCTGCACACTTTGCATATAGCAGTCTCATCAGGCCCTGACATCCCACCCCCGCCACTCTCTGCGTAAAGTAGTATGGTCAGGCTCTGACATCCCACCTACGCCACTCTCTGCCTAAAGCACTGTAATATGGCCCTAAAACTCACCCCTCCACTCTCTGCTTTAAGCAGTGTTGTCAGGCCTTACACCCACCCCTCCACTCTCTGCATGAAGCAGTGTCTTTATGCCCTGACATCCCACCCCTGCCACTCTCTGCGAAAAGAAGTGTCGTATGGCCCTGACATCCCAGCCTCGCCACTCACTGCGTTAAGCACTGTCGTATGACCTGACACCCACCCATCCACTCTCTGCATGAAGCAGTGTCTTTATGCCATGACATCCTACCCCCGCCATTCTCTCCGTAAAGCACTGTCGTATGGCCCTGACATCACAGCCTCACCGCTCACTGCGTTAAGCACTGTCGTATGGCCCTGACACCCACCTCTCCACTCTCTGCATAAAGCAGTGTCGTCAAGCCCTGACATCCCACCCCCGCCACTATCTGCGTAAAGCAGTATCGTCAGGCTCTGACATCCCACCCCTGCCATTCTCTGCGAAAAAAGGTGTCGTATGGCCCTGACACTCACCCCTCCACTCTCTGCGTTAAGCAATGTTGTCAGGCCCTGACATCCCACCCCCTCCACTCTCTCCGTAAAGCACTGTCGTATGGCCCTGACATCACAGCCTCACCACTCACTGCGTTAAGCACTGTCGTATGGCCCTGGCACCCACCTCTCCACTCTCTGCATAAAGCAGTGTCGTCAAGCCCTGACATCCCACCCCCGCCACTATCTGCGTAAAGCAGTATCGTCAGGCTCTGACATCCCACCCATGCCACTCTCTCCGTAAAGAATTGTCGTATGGCCCTGATACCCACCCCTCCATTCTCTGCATAAACCGGTCTCTTCATGCCCTGACATCCCACCCCCGCCACTCTCTGCGTAAAGCAGTATCGTCACGCCATGACATCCAACCCCCGCCACTCTCTAAATAAATAAGTGTCGTATTGCCCTGACACCCACCCCTCCACTCTCTGCATTAAGCAGTCTCGTCAGGCCCTGACATCCCACCCCCGCCACTCTCTGCGTAAAGCACTGTCGTATGGCCCTGACATCCCAGCCTCGCCGCTCACTGTGTTAAGCACTTTCGTATGGCCCTGATACCCACCCCTCCATTCTCTGCATAAACCGGTGTCTTCATGCCCTGACATCCCACCCCCGCCACTCTCTGTGTTAACTCCTGTCGTGTGGCCCTGACATCCAACCCCCGGCATTCTCTGCGTAAAGCAGTATCGTCAGGGCCTGACATCCAAGCCCTGTCACTCTCTGCGTAAATAAGTGTCGTATGGCCATGACAACCACCCCTCCACTCTCTGCATAAAGCAGTGTTGTCAAACACTGACATCCCACCCCCGCCACTCTCTGCGTAAAGCAGTATCGTCACACCCTGACATCCAACCCCCGCCACTCTCTGAATAAATAAGTGTCGTATAGCCCTGACATCCCACCCCCGCCACTCTCTGCGTAAAGCACTGTCGTATGGCCCTGACATCCCAGCCTCGCCGCTCACTGTGTTAAGCACTTTCGTATGGCCCTGATACCCACCCCTGCCACTCTCTGCGAAAAGAAGTGTCGTATGACCCTGATACGCACCCCTCCACTCTCTGCATTAAGCAGTGCTGTCAGGCTCTGACATCAAAAACCCGCCACTCTCTGCGTTAACCCCTGTCGTATGGCCCTGACACCCACCCCTCCACTCTCTGCATAAAGCATTCTCATCAGGCCCTGACATCCCACCCCCGCCACTCTCTGCGTAAAGCAGTACGGTCAGGCCCTGACATCCTACCCCCGCCACTCTCTGCCTAAAGCACTGTCATATTGCCCTGACACCCACCCCTCCACTCTCTGCGTTAAGCAGTGTTGTCAGGCCCTGACATCCCACCCCCTCCACTCTCTGCGTAAAGCACTGTCGTATGGCCCTGACATCCCAGCCTCGCCGCTCATTGCGTTAAGCACTGTCGTATGACCTGACACCGACCCATCCACTCTCTGCATGAAGCAGTGTCTTTATGCCCTGAAATCCCACCCCCGCCACTCTCTGCGTAAAGCAGTATCATCAGGCCCTGACATCCCACACTCGCCACTCTCTGTGTAAAGAAATGTCGTATGGCCCTAACATCTAACCCCCGCCACTCTCTACGATAAGCAGTATTGTCAGGCCCTGACACCCACCCCTCAACTCTATGCATAATGCAGTCTCGTGAGGCCCTGACATCCCAACACCACCACTCTCTGTGTAAAGCAGTATCGTCAGGCCCTGACATCCCATCCCCTCCACTCTCTGCGTTAACCCCTGTCGTATGGCCCTGACACCCACCCTTCCACTCTCTGCATAAAGAAGTCTCATCAGGCCCTGACATCCCACCCCCGCCACTCTCTGCGTAAAGCACTGTCGTATGGCCCTGACATCCAACCCCTTCCACTCTCTGCGTATAGCAGTATCGTCAGGCCCTGACATCCCACCCCTGCCAATCTCTGCGTAAAGCACTGTCGTATGGCCCTGACACCCACCCCTCCACTCTCTGCGTTAAGCAATGTTCTCAGGCTCTGACATCCCACCCGACCACTGTCTATGTAAAGAAGTGCTGTATGGCCCTGACACCCACCCCTCCAATCTCTGCATAAAACAGTCTCATCAGGCCCTGACATCCCACCCCCGCCACTCTCTCCGTAAAGCAGTATCGTCAGGCTCTGACATCCCACCACTGCCACTCCCTGCCTAAAGAAGTGTCGTATAGCCCTGATGAGCACCCCTCCACTCTCTGCATAAAGCAGTGTCGTCAAGCCCTGACATCCCACCCCCGCCACTCTCTGCGTAAAGCAGTATGATCAGGCCCTGACATCCCACTCCCGCCACTCACTACCTAAAGCACTGTCATATGGCCCTGACACCCACCCCTCCACTCTCTGCGTAAAGCACTGTCGTATGGCCCTGAAACCAATCCCTCCACTCTCTGCATAAAGAATTGTCGTAAGGCTCTGACACCCACCCCTCCACTCTGTGCATAAAGCAGTGTCTTCATGCCCTGACATCCCACCACCGCCACTATCTGCGTAAAGCAGTATCGTCAGGCTCTGACATCCCACCACTGCCACTCCCTGCCTAAAGAAGTGTCGTATAGCCCTGATGAGCACCCCTCCACTCTCTGCGTTAAGCAGTGTTTTCAGGCTCTGACATCCCACCCCTGCCACTCCCTGCCTAAAGAAGTGTCGAATGGCCCTGACACCCACCCCTCCACTCTCTGCATAAAGCAGTGTCGTCAAGCCCTGACATCCCACCCCCGCCACTCTCTGCGTAAAGCAGTATGGTCAGGCCCTGACATCCCACTCCCGCCACTCACTGCCTAAAGCACTGTCATATGGCCCTGACACCCACCCCACCACTCTCCGGGTTAGGCAGTGTTCTCAGGCTCTGACATCCCACCCCCGCCACTGTCTACGTAAAGAAGTGTCGTATGGCCCTGACACCCACCACTCCACTCTCTGCATAAAGCAGTCTCATCAGGCCCTGACATCACTCCCCCTCCACTCTCAGTGTAAAGCACTGTCGTTTGGCACTGACACCCAACCTTTCACTCTCTGCATAAAGCAATGTTGTCAAGCCCTGACATCCCACCCCCGCCACTCTCTGCGTAAGGAAGTGTCGTATGGCCCTGACACCCACCCCCGCCACTCTCTGCGTAAAGCAGTATGATCAGGCCCTGACATCCCACCCCCGCCACTCTCTGCCTAATGATGTGTCGTATGGCCCTGAGACCCACCCCCGCCACTCTCTGCATAAAGTAGTGTCATCAAGCCCTGACATCCCACCCCCGCCACTCTCTGCGTAAAGCAGTATGGTCAGATCATGACATCCCACCCCGCCACTCTCTGCATAAAACAGTCGCCAAGACCTGACATCCAACCACCGCCATTCTCTGCGTAAAGCAGTATCGTCAGGCCCTGACATCCCACCTCTGTCACTCTCTGCGTAAAGAAGTGTCGTATGGCCCTGACACCCACCCCTCCGCTCTTTGCATAAAGCAGTGTCGTCAAGCCCTGACATCCCATCCCCTCCACTATCTGCGTAAAGCACTGTCGTATGGCCCTGACATCCAACCCCCGCCAATCTCTGCGTAAAGCAGTCTCATCAGGCCCTGACATCCCACCCCCACCACTCTCTGCGTAAAGCAGTATGGTCAGGCCCTGACATCCCACCCCCACCACTCTCTGCGTAAAGCAGTGTCGTATGGCCCTGACATCCCACCGCCGCCACTCTCTGCATAAAACAGTGTTGTCAAGCCCTGACATCCCACCCCGCCACTCTCTGCGTAAAGCATTATGGTCAGGCCCTTACATCCCACTCCCTCCACTCTCTGCGTAAAGCATCGTCTTATGGCCCTGACCTCCCAGCCTCGCCACTCACTGCGTTAAGCACTGTCGTATGGGCCTGACACCAATCCCTCCAGTCTCTGCGTAAAGAATTGTCGTATGGCCCTGACACCCACCCCCGCCACTCTCTGCGTAAAGCAGTATGATCAGGCCCTGACATCCCACCCCCGCCACTCTCTGCCTAATGATGTGTCGTATGGCCCTGAGACCCACCCCCGCCACTCTCTGCATAAAGTAGTGTCGTCAAGCCCTGACATCCCACCCCCGCCATTCTCTGCGTTAAGCAGTATGGTCTGGCCCTTACATCCTACCCCTGCCACTCTCTACCTAAAGTACTGTCATATGGCCCTGACACCCACCCCTCCACTCTCTGTGTAAAGCAGTGTCATCAAGCCCTGACATCCCACCCCCTCCACTATCTGCGTAAAGCACTGTCGTATGGCCCTGACATCCCAGCCTCACCACTCTCTGCGTTAACCCCTGTCGTATGGCCCTGACACCTGTAGTGTGCTCTCTGAAGGCACCAGTTCTGTAGGGTTTGGGCATATACACGAGGATACATTTATTAATACATAAAATATGCACATAAACCTAACAGATCTTATCGAGAGGGTTATCAGAATACAAAAGGTATATATTCAGTCAGTTACAAAGAGTTACATATATCAAGAGGACATACGTTCAGTATATCATGCATTTAGACCGTTTCATAAATGAACTTGGTTATAACTTCTACATTAGATACTCAAAACAAGTACATAACTTAGGAATTAAATTGATATCAACTGGTTGGGATAACAATTGAATTCTCGAGCTGTAATGCATTGAAGTTGAATACTCATCCAATCTCTGGGGATTCAGATCTCCTGCTAGCACAAAGAAACAGTTGCAGGCTGTTGTTGTCCAATCCGCGCTCTCTGGCTCCGTGCCAGGTTGTGCTGTGCGGCTTGCGACGGTGCGCTGCTGATGCTCACTGTTGGCTTTAACTAGCAAAGTTTGTGCACAGGAGAAAAGATGACTGTGGGTCCCAGCAAGTCAGGAAGAGGACCGGTTCGTTCCTGATGAAGAGCTAGTTCTGAATAGTGATTCAGCTGTCCACAGTTCCGACCTGTTCACGAGGCCTGCTGCTGGTTACTCTCTGGCAACCTCCACTCTAGACTCTTAGAACAAAGGAAAGTTCTGGCACTCGGACACACTGGCCGTTCCGTGGTTGTCCGGGCTGAGTCTCAGGATGGTCAGGAGGCACGCTGCGAGAATGTCCTGCCCTTGGGAGCCTTCTGCTCCTGGGCCGTCCTGCCCTGGAATTCTCCTTTGAATTCCCTTTAGAACAGTCCACAGAATCCTCTCCAGAATCTTGCTGAATCTGAATCTCCCTGAATCTCTCAGGCTCTCTGTGTTGCCTGTTTTTACCTGGAGGAACTTCAGCTCATTGATTGGCTGAAAGTTCCATGGGCATCAGAGTCCCACGTGGGTTACTCGGCCCTACCAGTCCCTGATTGGTTGATCAAGGTGAGATATGAGTCACTTACTCCTGACACTTAGGAATGCAGTCCAGATGTCCATCTGGCACTCCCTAGACAGATAGGCGCCAATGTATCACCATTGATCATGATAGCCAGGCTTAGCTAAGTGCATCCCCCTTTGGGAGCTGTCTCAGGACCTTAAATCACCCTGCACTTATGGTCTCTCTGTGGCTGCACCACAGAGATGAACAGAGAAATGGGGCCTCATTTGGGAAGCTCAGAAACACTTAATTCTGCCTTATTATTAAGCCTCGCCGCTACATATCCCCCCTTTTTGAAGGCCACGAGGTCCCGAGGCATTGTTGCCTTCAAAACAAAACAGAGTTAAGTGATGTCCCTTGCCATTAGAACATTAATCTTAAATGTCTACATTACTCCTCGAGAATTCATACCGGAACCAGCATTGGATACAAACAGGATGAATAACATCTGGAGTATGTATAAACACGGTAGGAGACATTATCTAAGTCTAGGAATTACACATCAGGAAGTTCACTGTCAATATCTGATACCTCTGTAGTAGATATTTGGGGAGAAGTCACTTCCTTTCTTTTGACATGCTACCTTTGACTCATTCATGCTACCCAGAGTACATCTTGATGTGAGAGTACATCATTCAGAGTACACTGTCAGTCATGATCCAGCTACCCGGCAGCAGTGTTACAATAACACCAGTCCCTGTTCCCAGCCCCCCGATAAACCACAACACCTGTGTTGGGTATCTGCTAGGGTGGTTTGGAGGTTTGTTCCATTAAAGCAAACTAACTACCTGTACCTCTTCAGGGCTTACTGTTTCTTGGATTTCTATCCAATTCCTTAGTGTGGCACCTGAAGGCATCCACGACCTCAAGTTTGGTCTTATGTTGTCTGGTTCCAGACCGTACAGTGTTAAGTTACCATGCTGTACTATGGCCTCCTCGGAAACTTACAGGAAAACTGTTTGATTAGGTAGCTGCATTGTGGTAGCTGTATCATGCCTGTCACAAGTCATGGTGACAGTTAAATGTGGTGTTTTGACCAGCCATTTACTTCCCACCTGCTCTTCATGGGGTTCATTAACCTCCCTCTGCCCATTAGTAGCTTTACACCCTTCATTGGTGAATCGTTTAGACACAGCCAATGGATAGCTTTGGTAGCCATACCCGTCTCAAGATTTGGAACCGAATTCAATCTTGGATTGCCTTCTGGGTGAGCTATGAGCGATGGGGTTAATGTCACATACTCCTCTACTGAGAAGAGTGGAATCAAGTGGGTTGGGATTTGTGCCATGGCTAGACTGGCTACAGTGGCACCAAGCTCCCTTAACAGGTCTTGTGTCAACATTCTGGCCTGTTGCACACAAGCATAAACCCACTGTATAACACCAACAATCATGTCCACTGGTTGGGGAATAAGGTTTAACCCTGTTGCATAGGAAGTTGCCTGTAGGGTTTCCCCTAAGCTTTCCAACTTTTGCTGCTGTTGATACAGTCTGTCACTACCCTCTGGCATCTCTGACACCTGCCTTCTTGGGGCAGTCAGGGTGAGAGTGCCAGTAGCACACAAACCTACCAGAAAAAGCAAACGTGCAACAGTGGTGGCAGCAATCAGTCCTCCCAAAAGTCTTTTCGGATGGCTGATCCCAGTCATCTCCTTCTGAGTGACTGTTGCCTTTCTAAGCTGGTGCAGCGTGTACATGGTGTCTTTCTCAGTATGCCCTGTGGCATCTTGGGCACCAACATCCTGGAAATCTGGGGAGATCTGACACAGCGGCTGATGCTGCTCCTCCGTTTCCAGGGCATCTGCTTTTTCGATTTGTTCATGCCTGTGCTCTAGGAACCCTGCAGGGAGCGGTGCAGCGGTGGAGCATGCCTGAGCCTCGGCTGAGTGGTCATCTGGAGCACCTGAGTGATCTGGGATTGTTACCCCCTTCTCACTGTTCAGGTCCACCCTGCACACTTCCTGAATTAGGAATCCCTCTATCGGCATGTTTACAGTCTTTCGCTGGGGGCCGGTGTAGGACACCTGCTCGCTCCTCCCTTCCCTCGCTAGGGGTTCAGGGAGCTGCCCCAGCACTGGGATAGCCACAGTCTTTGAACTCGCTATCACTCACCAGGCCCATGTCAGTGCAGGCAGGGATTCTGACACCCCACTTTTCCGTGTTCTGCACTGGCAGGCGGGTGGCTTGACCATCCAGCTCCAGCCTGGCTGAACCACTGTTGGTTAGACTCAGACTGACAGACTGAGCTGGTGGCTGTAAGAAAACCGGCTCGGCTTTCATTCCCTGTCCCTTCTGGGGGACTGGGTGTGTTGGCAACCCTGCCGTTGAGGCAGGAACAATCAGGTCAGTCTCACTCACTACCTGGTAGTTGTGAGAAATAATGTTACCTGACTGCAGGTTCCCTGGGTCACAGCAGAGGGAATCGGCATCTGGGATCAGGTGTGTCCACAGCGCAGTAGTCTCAGCGTCCAGCTGGACCTCCTGTCTAACCTGTGAATGTTGCACCAGGGGCACCTGGCGGTGGCCCTGTGACAGCTGCTCAAGCAGATCCTCACTAATAGAGGACCTCTCAGGGCTAAGAGTGAGGGCTACATCACCAACCTGCTCTCCTGCCATCTGGATCCCTTCCACCACTGCGGGGTGGTGGTCCTGACCCCTCTTGGGTGCCAGGGTGCACAGGGAAAGCTCCTTTTCATCGCCAGGTGGGGAGATCTGCTCCTCTTTAGGGATGTAAAAGGGGTGTGCTTTACCTGGTGGATCAGGCGGCTGCTTGGAGCACCGCTCCTGTGTCAGGGAGGCTGTTGGGACCTTGGCCGGGACACGACTTCCCTGTATATCCGGGGAACCAGGAAATATTTTTATTTCTTGTCCAGAGGGAACAGAAGGAATCTCCACATAGGCTTCTGTGTTCGGTGGGCACTGTGTGAGCACAGTCTGCCTCTTGGCCCCCCTTTCCTTCTGTACAGAAGGCTTAGGAGCCTTGACCTGTTTCCACACTTTGCCTTTCTTGTGATCCACCAAAGGTTCCTCTCTGAGTCGCATGCCCTTTTCTTTTTCTACCCGTTTGAGCTTGCCGTGTGACATCAAACACCTTTCAACCTCAGTGTCAATCAGTGTCTCACTGTGTAAGACATCTCCCATGGCAGCCTTGAGGTAAAAGCTTCCTGCTTTTCCTCTGTGTTTTACTGCCTGCTCTGTGACTTCAGGGGTGGAGTCAGCACTCGCTTGGGAGTGGCTGACCTTATCCAGGCAGGAACCCTTCCGCTCAATCAGATAGACTGAGGGAGGGAGAGGGGGCGGGTCTCCGCCTCCTCCAGTGGAGAGTATCAGCTCATTCACGCTTCCGGCAGCCTTGGGGAGTGGTTGTCCCTGTCCTAATAAAACTTGTTCAAGCCTGGCCAGGTGGGCAGCTACTGAATCCTTTTGTTCAGCTTTATCTAGCCCTTTCCCTCCCCCGGTGTTCTCATGGCACTTAGGACGCTGGGTGCGGTCCTGTGTGAGTGCTTTGGAACGGGGCTTAGCCAGCTCAGGAGCTTGTGCTCCTTTGAGCAGGGGGGAATTAACCCTGCTGGCTCTGACGGCGAACACAGTCGCTTTAACAGCTTTTTGCTCAGAGCGACTTTGGACATCATACTCCCAGGCTTTCTGCACGAATCTCTTAATATCAGTCATTTTCATGGTCTGTGCATCTGTATGCATTAAGATCATCTTTCTGACTGACGGGTGGAGATTCGCAATGAATAAACCCTTGAAATGTGTGTTCTCTTCGCAACCCTCATCATTTCGCCCTGCAAAATAAGTTCATCTAAGTCTCTCGTAATATTCGCGAGGGGACTCTGCTCTCTCGTGCTTAATGTTAAGGGCGGTGGCTATCGCGGCAGTCGGGTCAATAAACGCACTGTATTCTTCGATAAGTGCTTGACACAGCTGTTCAAAGTCATTACAGACTTTCTTCATCTGCCTAGCCATCCACTCATGTACAGCTCTGCTGCTAGTTTTCCTGACCAGAAACACTTTCTCCTGTTCTGTGGCGTTTGGCAGGTACTGCAGGGTATACCTGAGGTCTTGAATATAACTCTCGATATTATTCTCTGACACTGCAGGGTCAAATCTCTCCATGTCCTTCGCTAACTCTCTCAGAGAATGGAGGTTTATTCTCCTAGCTTCTCCGCTGACGGAGATATGGAAGAGATCGTGGTCAGACCTGTCGCTGCTAGAGAGAGTGCTTAATAGCGACTCGAATTCAGACCTTTTAGCAACCATCGTTAAACTTAAAGAGTATTACTTTTAAGTACGAAATCACAGTTTTACCACAGAAAACCACAAGATCAAGTATGCAATCAACCCGGTAGATCGCAAAAGATCACAAAACAATCAAGCACTGCTTAAAGAGCAAGGGGAACTTTTTTTTCTTTCGGCTTTCAGCACACTGTATTGTCGTGTATGAAACCCGCGGCATTTTATATGAATTATTCTGCTTGGTTGACTCATTTCAGTCTTGCCACGCCCACCCAGGGACGCCAAAAATGTAAGAAAACCGGTTCAGGGACGCCAAATATGTAATGTTAGTGGCTCTCTGAAGGCACCAGTTCTGTAGGGTTTGGGCATTTACTGAGACAATTATTAATTGTAGCAGTAAATCACAAAGTTGATTCTTTTGATGGCTTTAGAGTCCAACCATGTGACATAACTCAAACAACGCACAAACACAGGTACTAATACACGAGGAAACATTTATTAATATATAGAATATGCATGCAAACCTAACAGATCTTATCGTAAGGGTTATCAGAATACAAAAGATATAAATTCATTCAGTTACAAAGAGTTACACATATCAAGAGGACATAAGTTCGGTATATCATTCATTTAGACCGTTTCGTAATTGAACTTGTTTACAACTTCTACATGAGATACTCAAAACAAGTACATAACTCTTAGGAATTAAATTGATATCAACTGGTTGGGATAACAATTGAATTCTCGAGCTGTAATGCATTGAAGTTAAATACTCATCCAATTTCTGGGGATTCAGATCTCCTGCGGGCACAAAGAAACAGTTGCAGGCTGTTGCTATCCAATCCGCGCTCTCTGGCTCGGTGCCAGGTTGTGCTGTGCGGCTTGCGACGGTGCGCTGCTGATGCTCACTGTTGGCTTTAACTAGCAAAGTTTGTGCACAGGAGAAAAGATGACTGTGGGTCCCAGCAAGTCAGGAAGAGGACCGGTTCGTTCCTGATGAAGAGCTAGTTCTGAATAGTGATTCAGCTGTCCACAGTTCCGACCTGTTCACGAGGCCTGCTGCTGGTTACTCTCTGGCAACCTCCACTCTAGACTCTTAGAACAAAGGAAAGTTCTGGCACTCGGACACACTGGCCGTTCCGTGGTTGTCCGGGCTGAGTCTCAGGATGGTCAGGAGGCGCGCTGCGAGAATGTCCTGCCCTTGGGAGCCTTCTGCTCCTGGGCCATCCTGCCCTGGAATTCTCCTTTGAATTCCCTTTAGAACAGTCCACAGAATCCTCTCCAGAATCTTGCTGAATCTGAATCTCCCTGAATCTCTCAGGCTCTCTGTGTTGCCTGTTTTTACCTGGAGGAACTTCAGCTCATTGATTGGCTGAAAGTTCCATGGGCATCAGAGTCCCACGTGGGTTACTCGGCCCTACCAGTCCCTGATTGGTTGATCAAGGTGAGATATGAGTCACTTACTCCTGACACTTAGGAATGCAGTCCAGATGTCCAACTGGCACTCCCTAGACAGATAGGCACCAATGGATGACCATTGATCATGATAGCCAGGCTTAGCTAAGTGCATCCCCCTTTGGGAGCTGTCCTTATCAAAAGAAAACATCTTGCATGAATAGTTTCTCTGAGGCTGCACCACAGAGATGAACAGAGAAATGGGGCCTCATTTGGGAAGGCTCAGAACACTTAATACTGCCTTTTTTTATTAAGCCTCGCCGCTACACCACGTTCTCTCTCTTCACTGCCTTCGTCCCCGCTCTATTTCACTTCAGCCTTTCACTCTTGCTTCCTTCCAATGAGGACGGAGCTGCGGGAGAAAGGGCGCTATAGAGGATCGCTGTGGAGAGCTGCTGCTGTGCTTTGACATCTGAGCTCTGTGGAAAATAATCTCAATACAATTCTGAAAAACGCGACTCCCCGAACGCCAGCCGAACAAGTCTTGAAGTGGAAATCTAATAAGTAAATTGATTCTTAAAATGTAGAGAGCTTTGCAAAGAAATATATTGAGGCTTTTAGATAATATATTTCAAGGATGTAATTGCTGTGCTACAGTACGTGCAGAATCTTAGAAAACAGTGCGTCAACAAAGTACACTGTTTAGGTTACTTTAGAAGACAATGTACCAAAACAATATATGCTGTCTGGGTCGTTAGAATTAGCTGAAAGTAACTGATAAGCTTTGAATAACATATCTAGTGCTTCTTCTTTCGCTTTTTGATGTAATCTGTTTTCTCTTAGGGAAAGTGGAAGTTTTAGAAGGGACAAAGCGCTGAGCTTTTTTACAGCGCAACGTCTTGTAAAAACCCTGTACTGCTTGTAACAAATTGAGTCTCTGGTTGCTCCCAATCTTGAAATAAAGACCTTACTCAGGTGAGAACTCTCTCTTGTGGCTTCCTTGATAGTTATATTTCCATGACACCGGTTTTAATGTCTGTAGATTGTATCTTATTTTTATTTTTTGTTTTGTTTCATGTTCATATTATGTGTTTTCACCCAGTTGACTCCAGTTAATAACAGTTCACCCAGTTAATAGCCACTTTTTATGCGCGAAAAACGGGTGATCTTTCTATCTCGTGATCAGCTTACCCAGTGGGCAAAAGACGTATAATATACGTCTATTAAACGCATACCTTAGACGTCTAAATGTGGTCTACAATTCGTCTAGAATGAAATTCTAATATACGTCTAAAGTTATACGTCAATTATACGTCTATGTTTAGACGTTCATTATACATAAATGGTTGGAGTTCTATTATACGGATAACTTTAGAGGTCTATTATACGGATTACTTTAGAGGACTATTATACGTATATGGTTAGAGGTCTATTATACGTATAACTTTAGAGGTCTATTATACGTATATGGTTAGAGGTCTATTATACGTATAACTTTAGACGTCTATTATACGTATATGGTTAGAGGTCTATTATACGGATAACATTAGAGGTCTATTATACATCAAAGATAGATTTTATAGGTGTAAAATACAAGTAAACCAAGCCAATGATTAGGTTTAGAAATTTATTCTGAAAATACACATTCACACCTGAAACATACGTATTTCAAATTATACATTGTATACAATCAATCAACAATCAACATATGGGCAATAATCATAAAAAACACAACTAGTCTTAAACTTCAGCTACAAATTCTGGTAACATGGCAATATACAGTATAGTAATGACAAACACAAAACTAATTACATTAACACACTAACTCAAAACCACATTTTGATTCAAATATACATTTTAAAATGTACAACTTCTATATTTCCAAGAAAAAAAAATATTACAATGGAAGTTAAGACGATTTTTGTCCACTATTTGCAAACCCTGTCTAATTGTCCTAACAGTTAGAACCAAAAACCTATTATTTTCAGAGTCCAGATCTCCTGGCCCCCTGCCTTGCATATGCATTCTTCAAGTAACACATTGCGTGCTCCTTTATTTCTTTTTCTGTTGATGTAGGGTGGGACTTCAGCACCGCAGCTAGGAGAAAATTATATAATATTACTTCCCAAATAAATGATGATTAATATCTTCTTTAGTATAATCTAAAAAATGAACAGTTTACTAAGCTCAAAGCTGAAATAAATGTATAAAATTTGGCTTGCATCATAGCAGTTGAGCAATAAAGTCTGTCCTAATTAAAGAGTACCCAAAGTTTGAAAGTACAACATAGAATAAGAATAAGAGAAACGGCAAAGCGATTTTGTGTCATCTTCCCCATTCACACTATTTTATGTGCCATTTTTTTGCTTATTCACGTACTATTTTAATCAAAATAATATTAAGAAAGATCTGTATGTATTCAGATAGTATTATTATTGTTCATACTTACTCGTCAAAAGAGGATTGCTGAGATATTTGCGGATATACTTCTACGTTTGAAAAACGTGTCCAAAATGGTGACCAACGAATACTAGCAATGCATTGTGGTATATAACCGGAAAATATGCTGGGTTCGATATTTTCTCAACGTATGCGTTTAATAATGTTGTCGATATTATGGTTGAAATTTAACATTGATAATACATCGCGGCTATGTGCCCCCTGCTATGAGCTGATGTGCAATTTTAACACATGCAGTTAGTAAGGATCGGTCACTGTTGTATGGTATTATATATAATGACATTATGGAATAGGAGGGGGACAGGCCTGGCATCGCGGGGGGAGGGGGGAATATCACCCCTTCAGTTTTGGGCAAAAAGATTTACCTAACTTAATTTGCGCCCTAAAAAATAGTTGTACTTTGTCAATGGTCAGACAACACTAAATGACACGAACAGTCACTCAGTCTGTTTGATGGGCAGGAGGGCTATCATTCCAGGAACTGCACATATCAGTGTCGTTATTGAGTGTCAACATTACGATCCTGTTTGCTCAGGTGGACCGATTCCTTGCACTAGTTTATCATTATACTTAAAATCGTTATATAATTAGGACTAGTTATAGCAGTCTGTGCTTTCTGTTGGTTTTACAACATTTTTTTCTTAACGATTCAGAACGTCCATGTAGCTGCAAAAATGAACGCTTATGGTACTTTTCGCTCCAGGCAATACAAACCGTGAGAGTGACAAAAAATGTGAAACTGAACTTCATCGCAAATACCAGATTGCTAGTCGTTATCTTCTATCATGACGCACTAATTAATGGCATAGCTGCGAGATTTCATTTGGGTAGCTGCACCGTACAGCTCCGTTTCAACCGAAATATCACTCCCCCCTCAGAATTTCAGACGCCCCCCTACAGATTTTTCCCCGGGCACCGCGCACTGATGGGGGACGGGGTGTCCAGGAAATGGTATCAACTTTTGTCAAGAAAATAAAAATAGAAACTCTATAGGCACTCAAACATTTTACTGTTTTTTTTCAGGCAGGTGGCAAGACCCCCTCTGCAAAACCCTTGTATGCCAAGCTGTGGGCATTGATTCGTCGAATATACGTATATTTACGGCGAAATTACGTCTATACGTATATATACGTCGCCTCGACGTATAATCAACGTCGAATTGCAACCGTAAAATCGACGACATGAATAAACGCATATATAACGTCGAAAACACATCTAACACAGTGCCTGAGGCTTTTTACTGTATGTACAGTGCCTTGCGAAAGTATTCGGCCCCCTTGAACTTTTCAACCTTTTGCCACATTTCAGGCTTCAAACATAAAGATATAAATTTTTTATTTCATGTGAAGAATCACCAACAAGTGGGACACAATTGTGAAGTGGAACGAAATCTATTGGATTTTTGAAACTTTTTTAACTAATAAAAAAATGAAAAGTGGGGCGTGCAAAATTATTCGGCCCCTTTACTTTCAGTGCAGCAAACTCACTCCAGAAGTTCAGCGAGGATCTCTGAATGATCCAATGTTGTCCTAAATGACTGATGGTGATAAATAGAATCCACCTGTGTGTAATCAAGTCTCTGTATAAATGCACCTGCTTTCAAGGTTCTGTTAAAATATGATCATTTGTCTGTCTGCTCCAGCCTTCCTGTGTTGCGGCATGAGCGCACCAAGAGGAGCGGGAGAGTGTTGCAGGAACGTCACTCAGAAGGAAAGCCACCCAGGTGCGCCCTCTGAGCTCTGTCCAGCGCATCTTCCTCGCATGGACTCCTGCCGGCGACGGGCAGGAAACAATTAGCAAGAACAGAACGACACCCCATGGGTGTCTCATGACCACACCTTACGTTGTGACACGTGCAGGTGTGAGGGGTTGCCGGGCAACTTTGGAGCAGAGCTTGGGCGGAGGGGGGGGCGGGAAAGCAGACAAAGAGGTGACACCTCAAGGTCTGCACGATCACAGCTCTCCGCCGCCCCAGGCTTCCGCTCGATAAGCTACTGGACACACCCGCCCCTCCTCACACAGACCGTGGAAAAGCCCCCAAGTGGGAGGGCTCTCTCTTCCTCCCAGGAGCTCTTGGACACGACGCACAGACAGGGCGCGGGGAGCCGCCGCCTGCAAACACGGCTCCAGGCAGGACTCCGCTCCGCAGGAGCCGCAGAGCAGAGGAGATGGGGGCAGCTTAGCTCCTGTGCAGAGACCTGAGCTGTTGTTGCTGCGGACGCTGTCTTTTCTGCACTCGGGGTAGGAGTGAATGTTGAGTTGCCCTTAGAAATGAAGCAGAGCACTTCAACGGCATGGGTGTGTGTGTGTGTGCGCCCTGGTGATTCGGGGAGACAGATCGAACCTGGGCTGTGGTTTAAATGCTATTGGTTTGTGAACAGAATACCCTTATCCCAGTGCATTGTGCCACATTAAATAAACACACGAGAAAAAGAGATTCAGAACGCAAAGCTGTGTCAGTGTTCTGTGTAAAAAATCGGTTTGAACATCACGGGAGCTGTTTTTAATAAGCTGCTGAGTAAAGAATATTGTAGCATTTACAGGTTCTTTTCAGAACAAAGGACGAGTGGAGACGCGATTAACAAACAAGCGCTTTGTTATTAATACTCACACTTTGTTATGAACACTACCATTAAAACTACCAGTTGTACTCTCACTAATGTTAAAATGAATACACTAGTAGTAGAATTAGTTGCTGCCCGTGACGTCACATACACTCTCTGTGACGAATGCGAGACACCTAGACACATACAGTGACGTGCCGGCTGTTGCCGTGGTTACCATACTTATGATTTATAAACACTGGAAAAAATGCATTTAAACTGTTACTTACATACATTTATCAACTTGGAATATAATTTTCTAGCTCTAGGATAGAGTTACCTAAATAATAATATGAATAATCATTGTTTAATTTCGGATTGAACATTATTAACACTAAACGCACTATGGTAATTGATCGATACAGTCTTTATTGACTGTTTTCTAGATATTTAAACAGGGTCAAGAAAAGAATCAGTACTCACCAATCAGTGAAGTTAATCGATTATTCTATGGTCCTTCAGCTGAATAAATTGGTTGTCGATACATAAGTGATCAATAATTCTCCTCCGTTCCCTCCGCGCGTCTCCCGCGGTCTCGCTCTCTGATCCCGGCGCTCTGGCTGGTGTCTGTGACGTCACAGCGCTCTTTCTGACAAAGCAGAGCTGGAGGAGACTCCTGTCCGGAGCCCCGGGGGGGCTTTTCTTACAGATATAAAATCTCCCCCCCAAAAAAAAACACACCGGACTGTGAAGAGAAGCGAATCATCACAGTTGGAGAAGGAGAGCGACAAACCTAGGAATAAAATTCATTAAACAGAAAAAAAAGTTTACATCGCAGATTATTGCGTTACAAAGCGTACCCGTGTGGAGCAGTAGAGGACAAGCACGAGTCCCTGAAATAAGCGCTTTTAAGAGTTTTACACAAATCTTCAGAGTAAAGAAGCCAGGAGGATCAGACTCCTGATCCTGGAGGTTAAAATGTGTATCCTGGTTTTATTTCCACCCAGCTCTCAGTTCCATCAGTGGTCTGATGATTTAAATTAACTGTATAACTGTTACCAGACTTAATCTAAATTGTAAATTTATAAGACTGGCTACTAATAATAAATATACTGATCAAAGTGTCAATACTGGTGTTTATAAAATAAAACCTGTAGCATTTGCAGGTTCTTTTCAGAACAAAGGACGAGTGAAGACGTGATTAACAAACAAACATTAACACAAAACAGGATATACACAGGATATACACACACATGAGGAGACTGAGGGAACAAGTACACATAGTTAGGGTGGTAATTACCTAACAACACACTATACTTTTACAAGACTACACAGGGCACTAGAACTACTAGGACATTATTTACACAGGTAGGGTCAGCCGCTGGTCATCGTGCTGACCCTCAGACTCTCCCCGGCTACCACTCCCAGCATGCCCAGCGGTACTACGAGCGCCTAGGGGCACTTTCTCCTCACCACCAGGCGAGGGCATTACACTGCCCCCACCTGAAGCGTCTGGCGTCTGGCATCTTGCGTCTGGCGTCTCGCCGACTTCGAACACCCCCCTCAGGCTGTACTCGTACTGGGCTAACTGCTGTGGAACCCTGCGCCGCAGTGACGGCTGGCGACCCACGGACGCCCCACTATCGTCCGGCTCCAGCCCCGGCTGCTCCTGTAGAGCCTCCCCACACGGCTCCTCCTCCCGGGCCCGGTAGGGGGCCAGGCGGTCTCGGTGCAGGACCACCACTCTCCCCCGTGTTCGCAACCGGACACGGTAGCAGACCTCACCCACCACCCCGAGTACCTCAGCGGGACCCTCCCACAACGGCGCCAGCTTAAGGCTGAGGCCTTTGCAGCGGCGTGGGTTGTACACCCAAACCGAGTCCCTGGGCTGGAAGGCAGGCCCCCTGCAGCGCAGGTCGTAGTGCCGCTTCTGCCGGACCCCCGCCTGTGTCAGGTGGGTCCGTGCAAAGCTGTGCACCTGCTGCATCCGCTGCCGCAGGTCCCACTCGTAGTCCGGTCCAGCCGGCGGTGCCGACCCGTCTCCGGGCGGCGGGCCGAAGACCAGGTCCACCGGGGTTCGCATTTCCCGGCCCAGCATGAGCAAGGCCGGGGTGCACCCGGTGGATTCCTGGACCGCGGTCCTGTACGCCCAGAGCGCAAGGGGGAGGTGGCGGTCCCAGTCCCGTTGGTGCCGGGACACCAGGGTGGCCAGCTGGGTGGCGAGCGTCCGATTAAACCGCTCCACCAACCCGTCGCTCTGGGGATGCAGCGGTGTGGTCCGCGTCTTAGTGATCCCCAGGCGCTGGCACACTCTGGCGAAGACCTCGAAGTTACGCCCCTGGTCACTGTGTAACTCCTCCGGCACCCCCAGCCTGGCAAATATCCCCTCCAGCAGTGCATCGGCCACCGTTGGGGCACTCTGGTCCGGGAGGGCGTAGGCCTCCGGCCACTTCGTAAAATAATCCATGGCCACCAAGACGTAGCGGTTCCCAGCCTCGGTGCGCGGAAACGGGCCCAAAACGTCCACCCCCACCCGCTCCATAGGAGCCCCCACCTGGTGTTGTTGGAGGGGGGCCCGAGAGCGCTCGGGGGGACCCTTCTGCGCCACGCACACCGCACACGTTCGGCAGTACCTCTGCACGTCCCAGTGGCAAAGACCCCAATAAAAATGGCCTCGGAGACGCTGCAGGGTTTTCTTACCGCCGAAGTGCCCCATGCCCGGCTGGCCGTGCACCGCTCGGAGCACCGCCCCGCGGAGCGACCGAGGCACCACCAGCTGCCACCGTACCTCACCACTGGAGGGTACCCGCCACCCCCGGTGCAGCACCCCGTCCTTTACCTCCAAGGCCTCCCACAGGGCGCAGAGGGCCTTGACAGACTTCGGGTGCGGGGCGAGCTTCTCTCGCGTAGGCCGCACTCCTGCTGCCCTCCAGCAGAGCACCGGCCCCACGTCAGGATCAGCTGCCTGACGCTGCGCCAGGTCTGGCAGGCCCACCCCCAGCGGCCCCTCCCGGGCCGTGACCGCGGTGCTCACCCCCGCCACGGTGCGGACAGCCTCCTCACGCTGCTCCCGCCGGGCGCAGTGGTGGCAGTCCGCGGCCTCGCAGGGGCGCCACGAGAGAGCGTCGGCATTGAGATGGTGAGACCCCGCACGGTGCACGACAGTGAAGTCGTACTCCTGCAGGATCTCTATCCATCGCGCCATCTGCCCCTTCGGCTCCTTAAAGTGGAGCAGCCAGGTGAGGGACGCATGGTCGGTCCTCAGCCGGAACCGGGTCCCGAACAGGTACAGCCTGAAGTGGTGGACCGCCGCCATCACCGCCAGCAGCTCGCGATGGGTCACGCAGTAGTTCCGCTCAGGCCTAGTCAAAGGCCGACTATAGTAGGCCACTACGCGCTCCCCATCCGGCCCCTCCTGCGCCAACACCGCCCCCACCCCCGAGTCACTCGCGTCGGTGTCGAGAACATACGGCAACCGCGGGTCGGGGTAGGCCAGCACGGGGGCCCCCACCAGAGCTTCACGCAACCGGCCAAAGGCAGTCTCACAGCCCGAGTCCCAGTCGAAATGGCGGCCCTTGTCGGTGAGGCGGTGCAGCGGGGCAGCGATGCTGGCAAAGTCCCGGACGAACCTCCGGTAGTACGAGGCCAACCCCAGAAAGCTGCGGAGCTCCGTGACGGTGCGTGGAGTCGGCCAGTACCTCACTGCGGCGACCTTACCTGGGTCCGTAGCCACCCCTCGCGGTCCAACAACATGTCCCAGGAAGCTCACCTCCCGCCGCAGGAGCTCGCACTTGCGGGGGTTGAGCCTCAGGCCAGCACCGCCTGGAGGTTCGTCAAGGCCTGGTCGAAGCCCCGGGCATGAACCAGCAGATCATCCAGACACAGCACACACTGGTTCCGCGGGACAGATGCCAGCACCCTCTCCATCAGCCTCTCGAACGTCGTCTGGACATTGCACAGGCCAAAAGGCATGACAGTAAACTGCCAGAGGCCCTGGCCGATAGAAAAGGCCGTCTTCGGGCGAGCATCGGGAGCAAGCGGTACCTGCCAGAAGCCGCAGCGGAGGTCCAGGGAGCTGAACCAGGTCGACCCGGTGATGAAGTCTAGGGCGTCATCTATCCTCGGCAGGGGGTAGGAATCTTTCCGGGTGACCTCGTTCACCTTGCGGTAGTTGACGCAGAACCTCCACGAGCCGTCTTTTTTTTTTACCAGTACAGCTGGCGCCGACCACGGGCTCGCGGAGGGCTCAATCACCCCCGCTGTGGCCATCTCCCGGATCTTTTCCTCGGCGGCGGTCCGCTTGGCATGAACCATGCGTCCCGGTGGGATGTGGATGGGCCGAGCGTCGCCGGTGTTGATCTCGTGTTGGACCAGGGCAGTGCGGGTGGGGTCTGAGAGACAGGCTCAGTGTTCCCCAGGCTGAGACAGGAGATCACACACTGTATTATTATTATTGAGTATCTGGTTCACTGTTCCCCAGGCTGGGACAGGAAATCACACACTGTATTATTATTATTGAGAGACAGGCTCACTGTCTGTTCCTCAGGCTGGGGCAGGATATCACACACTGTATTATTAGTATTGAGAGACAGCCTCAGTGTTCCCCAGGCTTGGACAGGAGATCACACACTGTATTATTATTATTGAGATACAGACTCACTGTCTGTTCCTCCTGCTGGGACTGGAGATCACACACTGTTCTATTATTACTGAGGGACATGCTCACTGTTTGTTCTTCAGACTGGGACAGGACATTCCACACTAGGTTATCATTATTGAAAGACAGGCTCGCTGTCTGTTCCTCAGGCTAGTACAGGAGATCACGCACTGTATTATTATTATTTAGATACAGACTCACTGTGTGTTCCTCAGGCTGGGACAGTAGATCACACTGTATTATAATTATTGAGAGGCTGACTCACTGTTTCCCAGGCTGGGACAGGAGATCACACACTGTATTATTAGTATTATTAAGAGACAGGCTCGCTGTCTGCTCCACAGGCTGGGACAGGATATCACACACTGTTGTAGTGTTCTCTCACGAGGCACCAGTTCTGTAGGGGTTTGGGCATTTACTGGGACAATTATTTTTGTGGCAGTAAATCACAAAATTGATTCTTTTAATGGTCTTAGAATCCAACCATGCGACATAACTCAAACAACGCACACACAGGTACTAATACACGAGGATACATTTGTGAACAGGGGAATGAGCGAGCGAGCGGGGATAGGGCGCCTCCTGCGCTTAAAAGCTTACAGCACCTGGTATTCCCAGGCGGTCTCCCATCCAAGTACTAACCAGGCCCATCCCTGTTTAGCTTCCGAGATCAGACGAGATCAGGCGTGCTCAAGGGGGTGTGGCCATAAGCGAGAGCAAGGCTCGCTGGCACCCTTCTTATTGAGAGGACAGCTCCGTCACCTCTTTTACGACGCTGCTTTTTTTCCCTTGCGTTTTTCTCTTCTTCCCACGTTCTCTCTCTTCACTGCCTTCGTCCCGCTCTATTTCACTTCAGCCTTTCACTCTTGCTTCCTTCCAATGAGGACGGAGCTGCGGGAGAAAGGGCGCTATAGAGGATCGCTGTGGAGAGCTGCTGCTGTGCTTTGACATCTGAGCTCTGTGGAAAACGATCTCAATACAATTCTGAAAAACGCGACTCTCCGAACGCCAGCCGAACAAGTCTCCACAGCCGAAGCGCTGTGTCTCTTTTCAGCTGGCGATAAACCTTTCCTCGATCCTTTGCGGACTTGTAAAACTGTTGCTGATCAGAATAAAAAACGCTCACGCTAATACACAAGTACCCGTGTCTCGCCAAAGCTGACAAATAAACAGACGGACAAGCCGCACTGCACGTGTTAACAGGGGAATGAGCGAGCGAGCGGGGATAGGGCGCCTCCTGCGCTTAAAAGCTTACAGCACCTGGTATTCCCAGGCGGTCTCCCATCCAAGTACTAACCAGGCCCATCCCTGTTTAGCTTCCGAGATCAGACGAGATCAGGCGTGCTCAAGGGGGTGTGGCCATAAGCGAGAGCAAGGCTCGCTGGCACCCTTCTTATTGAGAGGACAGCTCCGTCACCTCTTTTACGACGCTGCTTTTTTTCCCTTGCGTTTTTCTCTTCTTCCCACGTTCTCTCTCTTCACTGCCTTCGTCCCGCTCTATTTCACTTCAGCCTTTCACTCTTGCTTCCTTCCAATGAGGACGGAGCTGCGGGAGAAAGGGCGCTATAGAGGATCGCTGTGGAGAGCTGCTGCTGTGCTTTGACATCTGAGCTCTGTGGAAAACGATCTCAATACAATTCTGAAAAACGCGACTCTCCGAACGCCAGCCAAACAAGTCTCCACAGCCGAAGCGCTGTGTCTCTTTTCAGCTGGCGATAAACCTTTCCTCGATCCTTTGCGGACTTGTAAAACTGTTGCTGATCAGAATAAAAAACGCTCACGCTAATACACAAGTACCCGTGTCTCGCCAAAGCTGACAAATAAACAGACGGACAAGCCGCACTGCACGTGTGAACAGGGGAATGAGCGAGCGAGCGGGGATAGGGAGCCTCCTGCGCTTAAAAGCTTACAACACCTGGTATTCCCAGGCGGTCTCCCATCCAAGTACTAACCAGGCCCATCCCTGTTTAGCTTCCGAGATCAGACGAGATCAGGCGTGCTCAAGGGGGTGTGGCCATAAGCGAGAGCAAGGCTCGCTGGCACCCTTCTTATTGAGAGGACAGCTCCGTCACCTCTTTTACGACGCTGCTTTTTTTCCCTTGCGTTTTTCTCTTCTTCCCACGTTCTCTCTCTTCACTGCCTTCGTCCCGCTCTATTTCACTTCAGCCTTTCACTCTTGCTTCCTTCCAATGAGGACGGAGCTGCGGGAGAAAGGGCGCTATAGAGGATCGCTGTGGAGAGCTGCTGCTGTGCTTTGACATCTGAGCTCTGTGGAAAACGATCTCAATACAATTCTGAAAAACGCGACTCTCCGAACGCCAGCCAAACAAGTCTCCACAGCCGAAGCGCTGTGTCTCTTTTCAGCTGGCGATAAACCTTTCCTCGATCCTTTGCGGACTTGTAAAACTGTTGCTGATCAGAATAAAAAACGCTCACGCTAATACACAAGTACCCGTGTCTCGCCAAAGCTGACAAATATACAGACGGACAAGCCGCACTGCACGTGTGAACAGGGGAATGAACGAGCGAGCGGGGATAGGGCGCCTCCTGCGCTTAAGAGCTTACAGCACCTGGAATTCCCAGGCGGTCTCCCATCCAAGTACTAACCAGGCCCATCCCTGTTTAGCTTCTGAGATCAAACGTGCTCAAGGGGGTGTGGCAGTAAGCGAGAGCAAGGCTCGCTGGCACCCTTCTTATTGAGAGGACAGCTCCGTCACCTCTTTTACGACGCTGCTTTTTTTCCCTTGCGTTTTTCTCTTCTTCCCACGTTCTCTCTCTTCACTGCCTTCGTCCCCGCTCTATTTCACTTCAGCCTTTCACTCTTGCTTCCTTCCAATGAGGACGGTGCTGCGGGAGAAAGGGCGCTATAGAGGATCGCTGTGGAGAGCTGCTGCTGTGCTTTGACATCTGAGCTCTGTGGAAAACGATCTCAATACAATTCTGAAAAACGCGACTCTCCGAACGCCAGCCGAACAAGTCTCCACAGCCGAAGCGCTGTGTCTCTTTTCAGCTGGCGATAAACCTTTCCTCGATCCTTTGCGGACTTGTAAAACTGTTCCTGATCAGAATAAAAAACGCTCACGCTAATACACAAGCACCCGTGTCTCGCCAAAGCTGACAAATAAAGAGACGGACAAGCCGCACTGCACGTGTGAACAGGGGAATGAGCGAGCGAGCGGGGATAGGGCGCCTCCTGCGCTTAAAAGCTTACAACACCTGGTATTCCCAGGCGGTCTCCCATCCAAGTACTAACCAGGCCCATCCCTGTTTAGCTTCCGAGATCAGACGAGATCAGGCGTGCTCAAGGGGGTGTGGCCATAAGCGAGAGCAAGGCTCGCTGGCACCCTTCTTATTGAGAGGACAGCTCCGTCACCTCTTTTACGACGCTGCTTTTTTTCCCTTGCGTTTTTCTCTTCTTCCCACGTTCTCTCTCTTCACTGCCTTCGTCCCGCTCTATTTCACTTCAGCCTTTCACTCTTGCTTCCTTCCAATGAGGACGGAGCTGCGGGAGAAAGGGCGCTATAGAGGATCGCTGTGGAGAGCTGCTGCTGTGCTTTGACATCTGAGCTCTGTGGAAAACGATCTCAATACAATTCTGAAAAACGCGACTCTCCGAACGCCAGCCAAACAAGTCTCCACAGCCGAAGCGCTGTGTCTCTTTTCAGCTGGCGATAAACCTTTCCTCGATCCTTTGCGGACTTGTAAAACTGTTGCTGATCAGAATAAAAAACGCTCACGCTAATACACAAGTACCCGTGTCTCGCCAAAGCTGACAAATAAACAGACGGACAAGCCGCACTGCACGTGTGAACAGGGGAATGAGCGAGCGAGCGGGGATAGGGCGCCTCCTGCGCTTAAGAGCTTACAGCACCTGGAATTCCCAGGCGGTCTCCCATCCAAGTACTAACCAGGCCCATCCCTGTTTAGCTTCTGAGATCAAACGTGCTCAAGGGGGTGTGGCAGTAAGCGAGAGCAAGGCTCGCTGGCACCCTTCTTATTGAGAGGACAGCTCCGTCACCTCTTTTACGACGCTGCTTTTTTTCCCTTGCGTTTTTCTCTTCTTCCCACGTTCTCTCTCTTCACTGCCTTCGTCCCGCTCTATTTCACTTCAGCCTTTCACTCTTGCTTCCTTCCAATGAGGACGGAGCTGCGGGAGAAAGGGCGCTATAGAGGATCGCTGTGGAGAGCTGCTGCTGTGCTTTGACATCTGAGCTCTGTGGAAAACGATCTCAATACAATTCTGAAAAACGCGACTCTCCGAACGCCAGCCAAACAAGTCTCCACAGCCGAAGCGCTGTGTCTCTTTTCAGCTGGCGATAAACCTTTCCTCGATCCTTTGCGGACTTGTAAAACTGTTGCTGATCAGAATAAAAAACGCTCACGCTAATACACAAGTACCCGTGTCTCGCCAAAGCTGACAAATATACAGACGGACAAGCCGCACTGCACGTGTGAACAGGGGAATGAGCGAGCGAGCGGGGATAGGGCGCCTCCTGCGCTTAAGAGCTTACAGCACCTGGAATTCCCAGGCGGTCTCCCATCCAAGTACTAACCAGGCCCATCCCTGTTTAGCTTCTGAGATCAAACGTGCTCAAGGGGGTGTGGCAGTAAGCGAGAGCAAGGCTCGCTGGCACCCTTCTTATTGAGAGGACAGCTCCGTCACCTCTTTTACGACGCTGCTTTTTTTCCCTTGCGTTTTTCTCTTCTTCCCACGTTCTCTCTCTTCACTGCCTTCGTCCCCGCTCTATTTCACTTCAGCCTTTCACTCTTGCTTCCTTCCAATGAGGACGGTGCTGCGGGAGAAAGGGCGCTATAGAGGATCGCTGTGGAGAGCTGCTGCTGTGCTTTGACATCTGAGCTCTGTGGAAAACGATCTCAATACAATTCTGAAAAACGCGACTCTCCGAACGCCAGCCGAACAAGTCTCCACAGCCGAAGCGCTGTGTCTCTTTTCAGCTGGCGATAAACCTTTCCTCGATCCTTTGCGGACTTGTAAAACTGTTCCTGATCAGAATAAAAAACGCTCACGCTAATACACAAGCACCCGTGTCTCGCCAAAGCTGACAAATAAAGAGACGGACAAGCCGCACTGCACGTGTGAACAGGGGAATGAGCGAGCGAGCGGGGATAGGGCGCCTCCTGCGCTTAAAAGCTTACAACACCTGGTATTCCCAGGCGGTCTCCCATCCAAGTACTAACCAGGCCCATCCCTGTTTAGCTTCCGAGATCAGACGAGATCAAGCGTGCTCAAGGGGGTGTGGCCATAAGCGAGAGCAAGGCTCGCTGGCACCCTTCTTATTGAGAGGACAGCTCCGTCACCTCTTTTACGACGCTGCTTTTTTTCCCTTGCGTTTTTCTCTTCTTCCCACGTTCTCTCTCTTCACTGCCTTCGTCCCGCTCTATTTCACTTCAGCCTTTCACTCTTGCTTCCTTCCAATGAGGACGGAGCTGCGGGAGAAAGGGCGCTATAGAGGATCGCTGTGGAGAGCTGCTGCTGTGCTTTGACATCTGAGCTCTGTGGAAAACGATCTCAATACAATTCTGAAAAACGCGACTCTCCGAACGCCAGCCAAACAAGTCTCCACAGCCGAAGCGCTGTGTCTCTTTTCAGCTGGCGATAAACCTTTCCTCGATCCTTTGCGGACTTGTAAAACTGTTGCTGATCAGAATAAAAAACGCTCACGCTAATACACAAGTACCCGTGTCTCGCCAAAGCTGACAAATAAACAGACGGACAAGCCGCACTGCACGTGTGAACAGGGGAATGAGCGAGCGAGCGGGGATAGGGCGCCTCCTGCGCTTAAGAGCTTACAGCACCTGGAATTCCCAGGCGGTCTCCCATCCAAGTACTAACCAGGCCCATCCCTGTTTAGCTTCTGAGATCAAACGTGCTCAAGGGGGTGTGGCAGTAAGCGAGAGCAAGGCTCGCTGGCACCCTTCTTATTGAGAGGACAGCTCCGTCACCTCTTTTACGACGCTGCTTTTTTTCCCTTGCGTTTTTCTCTTCTTCCCACGTTCTCTCTCTTCACTGCCTTCGTCCCCGCTCTATTTCACTTCAGCCTTTCACTCTTGCTTCCTTCCAATGAGGACGGTGCTGCGGGAGAAAGGGCGCTATAGAGGATCGCTGTGGAGAGCTGCTGCTGTGCTTTGACATCTGAGCTCTGTGGAAAACGATCTCAATACAATTCTGAAAAACGCGACTCTCCGAACGCCAGCCGAACAAGTCTCCACAGCCGAAGCGCTGTGTCTCTTTTCAGCTGGCGATAAACCTTTCCTCGATCCTTTGCGGACTTGTAAAACTGTTCCTGATCAGAATAAAAAACGCTCACGCTAATACACAAGCACCCGTGTCTCGCCAAAGCTGACAAATAAAGAGACGGACAAGCCGCACTGCACGTGTGAACAGGGGAATGAGCGAGCGAGCGGGGATAGGGCGCCTCCTGCGCTTAAAAGCTTTCTGAATTCTGAGTACGTACGGGATCCTCGGCCTTGCGCTTATAACAAAGTCCAAGTCCCTTTGCAGACAACAGCAGTTGTCACATGATTGTCTCTGAGGATGTGCGACAATGGCCAAGGAGAGCCCCGATCTGAGCTTGCGCTCACTTTTTGACCAAGACACAGATGTGTGCTGATTGGTTGAGAGTTTGGCAGGCATTGGAGACCCACGTGGTATTTCCACGCCCTGCCAGTCCCTGATTGGTTGATCAAGGTGAGATATGAGTCACTTACTCTTGACACTTAGGAATGCAGTCCAGATGTCCATTTGGCACTCCCTAGACAGATAGGCGCCAATGGATGACCATTGATCATGATAGCCAGGCTTAGCTAAGTGCATCCCCATCTGGGAGCTGTCCCTTATCAAAAGAAAACATCTTAAATCAGCCTGCATGAATACTTTCTCTGTGGCTGCACCACAGAGATGGAAGGTGAGATGGGGCCTCATTTAGGACAGCATACCACCACTTAATTCTGTCTTATTAACAAGCATTGCCGCTACAACGGCATCTCTCCTGTCAAACTTCCTCCTGACGTGTTTGACAGGATCTGGGCCGTGGTGAACAGTGGGAAAGACGCTCTGTGGAGAGTGAGGAACATGGGGCTGTTCAAAGGCATCGAGGTCCCAGTCAAGGCAGCAGGTAGCCTGGCCCTGTTCATCACCCAAGAGAACTATTACCTCAGAGATCTGTGGAGAGAAAGGAGGGAGGAAGCAGAAAATCTGTGGGAAATAGAGAGCATAGGTCAATATCTCAAGAAACTGTGAAAAACATTATCATGTTTAAGTAAAGAATGTGATTTACACCAGAAAAAAAGAAATTGTTGCTATGTAACTGGTACCGTGTCAAAATGTAATGAGATGTGATCATATATACTGTTTTAAGTATGTATATTAATGTAAAGCTTTCTAATTTGTGATGTCCTGTATTCTTTTGTGAAAAGAAAATAAAGTTCTTAAAAAATCGATTCACCCAGGGCGAGGCTCGGCCATTGCACTCCGGCTGTGCTGACCCCTGCGAATTCCCCAAATGTGGGAATCTCGACTGCATAATTTCTGGTAGTGGGGGACTGCGTTCGCGCTCTCTCCTGATGTGCTTGGTCCAATATCAGATACGGAAGAGTTAGGACACCACGAGCTGCGATAGGATCCCAGTTCGAAAGGAGTCGATGCCACTGCTGGTTCCCGGTTTCTTTTAGTTAGAGGTCCGGAGAAGCATTTCAAGCTGGTTACACTACTCCTTCCGAACATTCATTCCCTTTTCAAAGTCAGTCGTTTTGCTGTTGTCTGCATTATTTAGGCTGATTATCGAGGTTAGCCTTTATTTGGTCATGGGGGCTTCGGTACTGTATGCTAATTCTCAAGACAGTTTCACCCGTTTTCTGATTGCTAGGTTCTGTACCAGTGCAGACATGTCAAACAGTGAATGGCTGTACCTCTATTGTATCCGTGCTCAATGAATGAAATCAGTAATAAATGAATATATGTATAGTTATACGAAAAACAAGTGGTTTATCGACTCATCTTCATTTGCTGATTTAGAGGCAGCTTCGATATTCGGGGGAGGCGTAAAACATGGTGCTGATCTTTGGAAAGCAGGAGGCAAAACTGACACGTTCTCATACAAGGAGCTGAAACCAGGCCACCTGGGTGAAGATCAGGTATCGTAACCGCTAGACCATATGGGAGCATACAGCCATGTTGTGCGTGCGTCATGTAAGCAAACTGTAATTGCTGCCTTCATGACCTGCTTGATGGAGAAAACACACAAGAGAGTTGGCACTCAGAGTGTCGAAGGGTTGATGTATACTAGGGCTCAGTTGAAATGCAGTGTCAGGACTTTTCCGACTAGTGTCACACAAAGAGAGTACATCCTTTCCTACTGGCCGTGTATGTCTCGGTAACTCGCTGTGATCGTATAGTGCTCAGAATTTGTGTTGTGGCCGCAACAACCCCGGTTCGAATCCGCATACTGGCAGAATAGGAGGAGTACTGCCTGACTGGATCGTTGATGAACGACAGAGGCCACTCCGACCTCCTCTTGGTTTTCTTCAATGACTTACTAAGGATCTTCTTCACATTCGCCCATGCAGGAGAAGCCAGTTACACCAAAGCAAATGCAGGAAAGTGCATTTCAAGCAGAGACCAGGAGGGACTTGTTTACACCGAGAGTGGTCGGAGAATGGAACAATGCGCCCAGCCCTGTTGCTGGAGCCGATTCTTGATGAGATCTTGGGCTCACTAAGAGGCCCCCGCTGGATGCTAATCTTTCTGTTGTTCTTGCAGGTCCTGCGCTGCTTTTGAGCCGACAGAGCTCGTCCTGGTCTGTCGGCACAGCCCAATTGCAAATGATCGGCTCCACGTACAGAAGGAACGTGCGTTTGGTACAAGAGTGCACGAAGGCACCGGAAATACATTGGGAACAAATGACCGGTCGTTCAAGACCTCTGTGAAGTACAGGAGCGTGCAAAACGAGGCTGTTTCCGCCCGGTCTCGAACCGGGGACCTTTCGTGTGTTAGGCGAACGTGATAGCCGCTACACTACGGAAACCTGCAGGGACTGTTGCTGGTGTCTTGCTTGTGTTTCGGGCTGAGAAAGGGACGCGTCACTTTAGGCAGGGGGCGCTGGAGAGAGGAACAAAGGGCGCGATGAAACAAAATGCCGAAACCCGGGATCAAACCAGGGACCTGTAGATCTTCAGTCTAACGCTCTCCCAACTGAGCTATTTTGGCGGTGCAGAGAGCCCACAGCCACCTGCTCCAGCCTTCCTGTGTTGCGGCATGAGCGCACCAAGAGTAGCGGGAGAGTGTTGCAGGAACGTCACTCTGAAGGAAAGCCACCCAGGTGCGCCCTCTGAGCTCTGTCCAGCGCATCTTCCTCGCATGGACTCCTGCCTGCGACGGGCAGGAAACAATTAGCAAGAACAGAACGACACCCTATGGGTGTCTCATGACCGCACCTTAGGTTGTGACACGTGCAGGTGTGAGGGGTTGCCGGGCTACTTTGGAGCAGAGCTTGGGCGGAGGGGGGGCGGGAAAGCAGACAAAGAGGTGACACCTCAAGGTCTGCACGATCACAGCTCTCCGCCGCCCCAGGCTTCCGCTCGATAAGCTACTGGACACACCCGCCCCTCCTCACACAGACCGTGGAAAAGCCCCCGAGTGGGAGGGCTCTCTCTTCCTCCCAGGAGCTCTTGGACACGACGCACAGACAGGGCGCGGGGAGCCGCCGCCTGCAAACACGGCTCCAGGCAGGACTCCACTCCGCAGGAGCCGCAGAGCAGAGGAGATGGGGGCAGCTTAGCTCCTGTGCAGAGACCTGAGGTGTTGTTGCTGCGGACGCTGTCTTTTCTGCACTCGGGGTAGGAGTGAATGTTGAGTTGCCCTTAGAAATGAAGCAGAGCACTTCAACGGCACGGGTGTGTGTGTGTGCGTGCGCCCTGGTGATTCTGGGAGACAGATCGAACCTGGGCTAAAAGAGAGGGGGCTTAGCCCTCTTCCATTTGCTAGTTCAAAGTTGTACAACCCATTTGTATCTGCTAGGTGGTGCAGTCGTCGTCCACAAAGAAGGCTTTGAAAAGCGTCAAAGGCAAGTCATTCCGAGTTGGTCGTCTGTGTTTTCCGTTCAGACGCGAAATGCTGAAATTTTCTCTCGTCTCCTCGGTTGTCATTTCTGCTCCGTAAAGGAATCACAGCACGCGTCGCCTTCCAGCACGCTGGGTCGGGACACGATGCCGGGGGTCGGAGCATGCGATGTCTTCCTCGTTAGTATAGTGGCAAGTATCCCCGCCTGTCACGCGGGAGACCGGGGTTCGATTCCCCGACGGGGAGTAGCTTTTCTCTTACCTCCTTAGAGAAAGGACTGCCTTTCACTTCTCTGTTTTCTAACACAGCGTCGTGCACCTTTTCATTGCTCTCGCTTTCGGAGCCTCCGCACGGCACACGACTCGACTTCAGGAAGCACATTGAAGTGAAAGCAGGAAGCGCTACGACATGCACTGTGCAGATCCCGCCACACTAAGAGGTGAGTGGGTCTGTTCGATGCACAAAGAACGCTTTGATAAGCGTCAAAGGCAAGTCATTCCGAGTTGGTCGTCTGTGTTTTCCGTTCAGACGCGAAATGCTGAAATGATCTCTCGGCTCCTCGGTTGTCATTTCTGCTCCGTAAAGGAATCACAGCACGCGTCGGCTTCCAGCACGGTGGGTCGGGACACGATGCCGGGGGTCGGAGAGAGCGATGTCTCTCAATAATAATACAGTGCGTGATCTCTTGTCCCAGCTTGGGGAACAGACAGTGAGCCTGTCTCTCAATAATAATAATACAGTGTGTGATCTCCTGTTCCAGTCTGGGAAACAGAAAGTGAGCCTGTCTCTCAGTAATAATAATATAGTGTGTGATCCACTGTCCCAGCTTGAGGAACAGAAAGTGAGCCTGTCTCTCAATAATAATAATACAGTGTGTGATCTCCTGTCCCAGACTGAGGAACAGTGAGCAGTCCTAATAGTTACCGCTTTCCTGATTTAGCTCAGCAGCTTTTATTTCGCCTGAAGCGCAAGCAACTTGTGAGAACAGGTTGGGTTTGCTGTGCTCAACTGGCTCGGCGTCTTCGTGTCGTAGCGCCGCAACGGTTTGTTTTCCTTCCTTCTCTTTTCAGCCCAGAAGAAACATTTTACTTGTTCCTTTTGTAGCCCACGCATGCCGACGCCTGTGTTGTGTTATGTTGTGGATTTTCTCCTTTTTGAATTTGTACTCCTCCTCCCTCTCTCTCCCTACCTCTACCTCTCCCGCTCTGTGGGGCCAGCAGGGGGTACTGCTGGCCCCACAGAGAGGGAGAGGTAGAGGTAGGGAGAGAGGTAGGGAAGGGAAAAGGGAGAGGTAGGGAGAGAGGTAGAGAGAGGGAGAGGTAGAGATAGGGAGAGAGAGGAGGAGTACAAATTCAAGCAGAGGCCTCAGTGGAGCACTGTCGTATGGCCCTGACATCAATCCCTCAACTCTCTGCATAAAGCAGTGTCTTATGGCCATGACATCCCACCCCCACCACTCTCAGTGGAAAGCACTGTCGTATAACCATGACATCCTACCTCCACCGCTCTCTGTGAAAAGCAGTATCTCCAGGCCCTGACATCCCACCCCCACCACTCTCTGCGTAAAGAAATATCGTCAGGCCCTTACATCCCACCCCCGCCACTCTCTACGTAAAGAAGTTTCATATGGCCCTGGCAACCACCCCTCCACTCTCTGCATAAAGTAGTGTCGTCAAGCCCTGACATCCCACCCCCGCCACTCTCTGCGTAAACCAGTGTCGTCAAGCCCTGACATCCCACCCCCGCCACTCTCTGCGTAAAGAAGTATCGTCAGGTCTTGTCATCCCAACCCCGCCACTCTCTGCGTAAAGCAGTACCTTCAGGCCTTGACATCCCACCCCCGCTACTCGCTGTGTAAAGCAATGTCGTTTGGCCCTGACATCCCACCCCCGCCACTCTCAGCATAAAGCAGTGAATTACGACCCTGACATCGCACCCCCTCCACTCTCTCTGAAAAGCAGTATCGTCAGGCCCTGACATCCCACCCACGCCACTCTCTGCCTAAAGCACTGTCGTATGGCCCTGACACCCACCCCTCCACTCTCTGCGTTAAGCAGTGTTGTCAGGCCCTGACATCCCACCCCCTCTACTCTCTCCGTAAAGCACTGTCGTATGGCCCTGACACCCACCCCTCCACTCTCTGCATAAAGCAGTATCGTCAGGCCCTGACATCCCACCCCCGCCACTCTCTGCGTAAAGCAGTATCGTCAGGCCCTGACATCTAACCCCCGCCACTCTCTGCGTTAACTCCTGTCATATGGCCCTGACACCCACCCCTCCACTCTCTGCACAAAGCAGTCTCAACAGGCCCTGACATCCCACCCCCGCCACTCTCTGCGTAAATCACTGTCATATTGCCCTGACATCCAACCACCGCCACTCTCTGCGTAAAGAAGTATCGTATGGCCCTGACACCCACCCCTCCACTCTCTGCATAAAGCAGTATCATCAGGCCCTGACATCCCACCCCTGCCACTGTCTGCGTAAAGAAGTATCGTATGGCCCTGACACCCACCCCTCCACTCTCTGCATAAAGCAGTATCGTCAGGCCCTGACATCCCACCCCCGCCACTCTCTGCGTAAAGAAGTGCCGTATGGCCCTGACACCGACCCCTCCACTCTCTGCATAAAGCAGTGTCGTCAAGCCCTGACATCCCAATGCCGCCACTATCAGCGTAAAGCAGTATCGTCAGGCCCTGATATCCCACCCCCGCCACTCTCTGCATGAAGCAGTGTCTTTATGCCCTGACATCCCACCCCTGCCACTCTCTGCGTTAACCCCTGTCGTATGGCCCTGACACCCACCCCTGCACACTTTGCATATAGCAGTCTCATCAGGCCCTGACATCCCACCCCCGCCACTCTCTGCGTAAAGTAGTATGGTCAGGCTCTGACATCCCACCTACGCCACTCTCTGCCTAAAGCACTGTAATATGGCCCTAAAACTCACCCCTCCACTCTCTGCTTTAAGCAGTGTTGTCAGGCCTTACACCCACCCCTCCACTCTCTGCATGAAGCAGTGTCTTTATGCCCTGACATCCCACCCCTGCCACTCTCTGCGAAAAGAAGTGTCGTATGGCCCTGACATCCCAGCCTCGCCACTCACTGCGT
Organism: Lepisosteus platostomus; assembly: GCF_059453375.1. Lineage (NCBI taxonomy): Eukaryota > Metazoa > Chordata > Actinopteri > Semionotiformes > Lepisosteidae > Lepisosteus > Lepisosteus platostomus. The sequence goes on along the minus strand of NC_142615.1, from coordinate 44,877,978 downwards.
TAAGCACTGTCGTATGACCTGACACCCACCCATCCACTCTCTGCATGAAGCAGTGTCTTTATGCCATGACATCCTACCCCCGCCATTCTCTCCGTAAAGCACTGTCGTATGGCCCTGACATCACAGCCTCACCGCTCACTGCGTTAAGCACTGTCGTATGGCCCTGACACCCACCTCTCCACTCTCTGCATAAAGCAGTGTCGTCAAGCCCTGACATCCCACCCCCGCCACTATCTGCGTAAAGCAGTATCGTCAGGCTCTGACATCCCACCCCTGCCATTCTCTGCGAAAAAAGGTGTCGTATGGCCCTGACACTCACCCCTCCACTCTCTGGGTTAAGCAATGTTGTCAGGCCCTGACATCCCACCCCCTCCACTCTCTCCGTAAAGCACTGTCGTATGGCCCTGACATCACAGCCTCACCACTCACTGCGTTAAGCACTGTCGTATGGCCCTGGCACCCACCTCTCCACTCTCTGCATAAAGCAGTGTCGTCAAGCCCTGACATCCCACCCCCGCCACTATCTGCGTAAAGCAGTATCGTCAGGCTCTGACATCCCACCCATGCCACTCTCTCCGTAAAGAATTGTCGTATGGCCCTGATACCCACCCCTCCATTCTCTGCATAAACCGGTCTATTCATGCCCTGACATCCCACCCCCGCCACTCTCTGCGTAAAGCAGTATCGTCACGCCATGACATCCAACCCCCGCCACTCTCTAAATAAATAAGTGTCGTATTGCCCTGACACCCACCCCTCCACTCTCTGCATTAAGCAGTCTCGTCAGGCCCTGACATCCCACCCCCGCCACTCTCTGCGTAAAGCACTGTCGTATGGCCCTGACATCCCAGCCTCGCCGCTCACTGTGTTAAGCACTTTCGTATGGCCCTGATACCCACCCCTCCATTCTCTGCATAAACCGGTGTCTTCATGCCCTGACATCCCACCCCCGCCACTCTCTGTGTTAACTCCTGTCGTGTGGCCCTGACATCCAACCCCCGGCATTCTCTGCGTAAAGCAGTATCGTCAGGCCCTGACATCCAAGCCCTGTCACTCTCTGCGTAAATAAGTGTCGTATGGCCATGACAACCACCCCTCCACTCTCTGCATAAAGCAGTGTTGTCAAACACTGACATCCCACCCCCGCCACTCTCTGCGTAAAGCAGTATGGTCAGGCCCTGACATCCGACCCCCTCCACTCTCTGCGTAAAGCAGTATCGTCACACCCTGACATCCAACCCCCGCCACTCTCTGAATAAATAAGTGTCGTATAGCCCTGACATCCCACCCCCGCCACTCTCTGCGTAAAGCACTGTCGTATGGCCCTGACATCCCAGCCTCGCCGCTCACTGTGTTAAGCACTTTCGTATGGCCCTGATACCCACCCCTGCCACTCTCTGCGAAAAGAAGTGTCGTATGACCCTGATACGCACCCCTCCACTCTCTGCATTAAGCAGTGCTGTCAGGCTCTGACATCAAAAACCCGCCACTCTCTGCGTTAACCCCTGTCGTATGGCCCTGACACCCACCCCTCCACTCTCTGCATAAAGCATTCTCATCAGGCCCTGACATCCCACCCCCGCCACTCTCTGCGTAAAGCAGTACGGTCAGGCCCTGACATCCTACCCCCGCCACTCTCTGCCTAAAGCACTGTCATATTGCCCTGACACCCACCCCTCCACTCTCTGCGTTAAGCAGTGTTGTCAGGCCCTGACATCCCACCCCCTCCACTCTCTGCGTAAAGCACTGTCGTATGGCCCTGACATCCCAGCCTCGCCGCTCATTGCGTTAAGCACTGTCGTATGACCTGACACCGACCCATCCACTCTCTGCATGAAGCAGTGTCTTTATGCCCTGAAATCCCACCCCCGCCACTCTCTGCGTAAAGCAGTATCATCAGGCCCTGACATCCCACACTCGCCACTCTCTGTGTAAAGAAATGTCGTATGGCCCTAACATCTAACCCCCGCCACTCTCTACGATAAGCAGTATTGTCAGGCCCTGACACCCACCCCTCAACTCTATGCATAATGCAGTCTCGTGAGGCCCTGACATCCCAACACCACCACTCTCTGTGTAAAGCAGTATCGTCAGGCCCTGACATCCCATCCCCTCCACTCTCTGCGTTAACCCCTGTCGTATGGCCCTGACACCCACCCTTCCACTCTCTGCATAAAGAAGTCTCATCAGGCCCTGACATCCCACCCCCGCCACTCTCTGCGTAAAGCACTGTCGTATGGCCCTGACATCCAACCCCTTCCACTCTCTGCGTATAGCAGTATCGTCAGGCCCTGACATCCCACCCCTGCCAATCTCTGCGTAAAGCACTGTCGTATGGCCCTGACACCCACCCCTCCACTCTCTGCGTTAAGCAATGTTCTCAGGCTCTGACATCCCACCCGACCACTGTCTATGTAAAGAAGTGCTGTATGGCCCTGACACCCACCCCTCCAATCTCTGCATAAAACAGTCTCATCAGGCCCTGACATCCCACCCCCGCCACTCTCTCCGTAAAGCAGTATCGTCAGGCTCTGACATCCCACCACTGCCACTCCCTGCCTAAAGAAGTGTCGTATAGCCCTGATGAGCACCCCTCCACTCTCTGCATAAAGCAGTGTCGTCAAGCCCTGACATCCCACCCCCGCCACTCTCTGCGTAAAGCAGTATGATCAGGCCCTGACATCCCACTCCCGCCACTCACTACCTAAAGCACTGTCATATGGCCCTGACACCCACCCCTCCACTCTCTGCGTAAAGCACTGTCGTATGGCCCTGAAACCAATCCCTCCACTCTCTGCATAAAGAATTGTCGTAAGGCTCTGACACCCACCCCTCCACTCTGTGCATAAAGCAGTGTCTTCATGCCCTGACATCCCACCACCGCCACTATCTGCGTAAAGCAGTATCGTCAGGCTCTGACATCCCACCACTGCCACTCCCTGCCTAAAGAAGTGTCGTATAGCCCTGATGAGCACCCCTCCACTCTCTGCGTTAAGCAGTGTTTTCAGGCTCTGACATCCCACCCCTGCCACTCCCTGCCTAAAGAAGTGTCGAATGGCCCTGACACCCACCCCTCCACTCTCTGCATAAAGCAGTGTCGTCAAGCCCTGACATCCCACCCCCGCCACTCTCTGCGTAAAGCAGTATGGTCAGGCCCTGACATCCCACTCCCGCCACTCACTGCCTAAAGCACTGTCATATGGCCCTGACACCCACCCCACCACTCTCCGGGTTAGGCAGTGTTCTCAGGCTCTGACATCCCACCCCCGCCACTGTCTACGTAAAGAAGTGTCGTATGGCCCTGACACCCACCACTCCACTCTCTGCATAAAGCAGTCTCATCAGGCCCTGACATCACTCCCCCTCCACTCTCAGTGTAAAGCACTGTCGTTTGGCACTGACACCCAACCTTTCACTCTCTGCATAAAGCAATGTTGTCAAGCCCTGACATCCCACCCCCGCCACTCTCTGCGTAAGGAAGTGTCGTATGGCCCTGACACCCACCCCCGCCACTCTCTGCGTAAAGCAGTATGATCAGGCCCTGACATCCCACCCCCGCCACTCTCTGCCTAATGATGTGTCGTATGGCCCTGAGACCCACCCCCGCCACTCTCTGCATAAAGTAGTGTCATCAAGCCCTGACATCCCACCCCCGCCACTCTCTGCGTAAAGCAGTATGGTCAGATCATGACATCCCACCCCGCCACTCTCTGCATAAAACAGTCGCCAAGACCTGACATCCAACCACCGCCATTCTCTGCGTAAAGCAGTATCGTCAGGCCCTGACATCCCACCTCTGTCACTCTCTGCGTAAAGAAGTGTCGTATGGCCCTGACACCCACCCCTCCGCTCTTTGCATAAAGCAGTGTCGTCAAGCCCTGACATCCCATCCCCTCCACTATCTGCGTAAAGCACTGTCGTATGGCCCTGACATCCAACCCCCGCCAATCTCTGCGTAAAGCAGTCTCATCAGGCCCTGACATCCCACCCCCACCACTCTCTGCGTAAAGCAGTATGGTCAGGCCCTGACATCCCACCCCCACCACTCTCTGCGTAAAGCAGTGTCGTATGGCCCTGACATCCCACCGCCGCCACTCTCTGCATAAAACAGTGTTGTCAAGCCCTGACATCCCACCCCGCCACTCTCTGCGTAAAGCATTATGGTCAGGCCCTTACATCCCACTCCCTCCACTCTCTGCGTAAAGCATCGTCTTATGGCCCTGACCTCCCAGCCTCGCCACTCACTGCGTTAAGCACTGTCGTATGGGCCTGACACCAATCCCTCCAGTCTCTGCGTAAAGAATTGTCGTATGGCCCTGACACCCACCCCCGCCACTCTCTGCGTAAAGCAGTATGATCAGGCCCTGACATCCCACCCCCGCCACTCTCTGCCTAATGATGTGTCGTATGGCCCTGAGACCCACCCCCGCCACTCTCTGCATAAAGTAGTGTCGTCAAGCCCTGACATCCCACCCCCGCCATTCTCTGCGTTAAGCAGTATGGTCTGGCCCTTACATCCTACCCCTGCCACTCTCTACCTAAAGTACTGTCATATGGCCCTGACACCCACCCCTCCACTCTCTGTGTAAAGCAGTGTCATCAAGCCCTGACATCCCACCCCCTCCACTATCTGCGTAAAGCACTGTCGTATGGCCCTGACATCCCAGCCTCACCACTCTCTGCGTTAACCCCTGTCGTATGGCCCTGACACCTGTAGTGTGCTCTCTGAAGGCACCAGTTCTGTAGGGTTTGGGCATATACACGAGGATACATTTATTAATACATAAAATATGCACATAAACCTAACAGATCTTATCGAGAGGGTTATCAGAATACAAAAGGTATATATTCAGTCAGTTACAAAGAGTTACATATATCAAGAGGACATACGTTCAGTATATCATGCATTTAGACCGTTTCATAAATGAACTTGGTTATAACTTCTACATTAGATACTCAAAACAAGTACATAACTTAGGAATTAAATTGATATCAACTGGTTGGGATAACAATTGAATTCTCGAGCTGTAATGCATTGAAGTTGAATACTCATCCAATCTCTGGGGATTCAGATCTCCTGCTAGCACAAAGAAACAGTTGCAGGCTGTTGTTGTCCAATCCGCGCTCTCTGGCTCCGTGCCAGGTTGTGCTGTGCGGCTTGCGACGGTGCGCTGCTGATGCTCACTGTTGGCTTTAACTAGCAAAGTTTGTGCACAGGAGAAAAGATGACTGTGGGTCCCAGCAAGTCAGGAAGAGGACCGGTTCGTTCCTGATGAAGAGCTAGTTCTGAATAGTGATTCAGCTGTCCACAGTTCCGACCTGTTCACGAGGCCTGCTGCTGGTTACTCTCTGGCAACCTCCACTCTAGACTCTTAGAACAAAGGAAAGTTCTGGCACTCGGACACACTGGCCGTTCCGTGGTTGTCCGGGCTGAGTCTCAGGATGGTCAGGAGGCACGCTGCGAGAATGTCCTGCCCTTGGGAGCCTTCTGCTCCTGGGCCGTCCTGCCCTGGAATTCTCCTTTGAATTCCCTTTAGAACAGTCCACAGAATCCTCTCCAGAATCTTGCTGAATCTGAATCTCCCTGAATCTCTCAGGCTCTCTGTGTTGCCTGTTTTTACCTGGAGGAACTTCAGCTCATTGATTGGCTGAAAGTTCCATGGGCATCAGAGTCCCACGTGGGTTACTCGGCCCTACCAGTCCCTGATTGGTTGATCAAGGTGAGATATGAGTCACTTACTCCTGACACTTAGGAATGCAGTCCAGATGTCCATGTGGCACTCCCTAGACAGATAGGCGCCAATGTATCACCATTGATCATGATAGCCAGGCTTAGCTAAGTGCATCCCCCTTTGGGAGCTGTCTCAGGACCTTAAATCACCCTGCACTTATGGTCTCTCTGTGGCTGCACCACAGAGATGAACAGAGAAATGGGGCCTCATTTGGGAAGCTCAGAAACACTTAATTCTGCCTTATTATTAAGCCTCGCCGCTACATATCCCCCCTTTTTGAAGGCCACGAGGTCCCGAGGCATTGTTGCCTTCAAAACAAAACAGAGTTAAGTGATGTCCCTTGCCATTAGAACATTAATCTTAAATGTCTACATTACTCCTCGAGAATTCATACCGGAACCAGCATTGGATACAAACAGGATGAATAACATCTGGAGTATGTATAAACACGGTAGGAGACATTATCTAAGTCTAGGAATTACACATCAGGAAGTTCACTGTCAATATCTGATACCTCTGTAGTAGATATTTGGGGAGAAGTCACTTCCTTTCTTTTGACATGCTACCTTTGACTCATTCATGCTACCCAGAGTACATCTTGATGTGAGAGTACATCATTCAGAGTACACTGTCAGTCATGATCCAGCTACCCGGCAGCAGTGTTACAATAACACCAGTCCCTGTTCCCAGCCCCCCGATAAACCACAACACCTGTGTTGGGTATCTGCTAGGGTGGTTTGGAGGTTTGTTCCATTAAAGCAAACTAACTACCTGTACCTCTTCAGGGCTTACTGTTTCTTGGATTTCTATCCAATTCCTTAGTGTGGCACCTGAAGGCATCCACGACCTCAAGTTTGGTCTTATGTTGTCTGGTTCCAGACCGTACAGTGTTAAGTTACCATGCTGTACTATGGCCTCCTCGGAAACTTACAGGAAAACTGTTTGATTAGGTAGCTGCATTGTGGTAGCTGTATCATGCCTGTCACAAGTCATGGTGACAGTTAAATGTGGTGTTTTGACCAGCCATTTACTTCCCACCTGCTCTTCATGGGGTTCATTAACCTCCCTCTGCCCATTAGTAGCTTTACACCCTTCATTGGTGGATCGTTTAGACACAGCCAATGGATAGCTTTGATAGCCATACCCATCTCAAGATTTGGAACTGAATTCAATCTTGGATTGCCTTCTGGGTGAGCTAGGAGCGATGGGGTGGTTAATGTCGCATACTCCTCTACTGAGAAGAGTGGAATCAAGTGGGTTGGGATTTGTGCCATGGCTAGACTGGCTACAGTGGCACTAAGCTCCCTTAACAGGTCTTGTGTCAACATTCTGGCCTGTTGCACACAAGCATAAACCCGCTGTATAACACAGGCAATCATGTCCACTGGTTGGGGGATAAGGTTTAACCCTGTTGCATAGGAAATTGCCTGTAGGGTTTTCCCTAGGCTTTCCAACTTTTGCTGCTGTTGATACAGTCTGTCACTACCCTCTGGCATCTCTGACATCTGCCTTCTTGGGGCAGTCAGGGTGAGAGTGCCAGTAGCAAACAAACCTACCAGAAATAGCAAATGCACAACAGTGGTGGCAGCAATCAGTCCTCCCAAAAGCCTTTTACGGTGGCTGATCCCAGTCATCTCCTTCTGAGTGACTGTTGCCTTTCTAAGCTGGCGCAGCATGTACATGGTGTCTTTCTCAGTATGCCATGTGGCATCTTGGGCACCAACATCCTGGAAATCTGGGGAGATCTGACACAGATGCTGATGCTGCTCCTCCATTTCCAGGACATCTGCTTTTTCGATTTGTTCATGCCTGTGCTCTAGGAACCCTGCAGGGGGCGGTGCAGCGGTGGAGCATGCCTGACCCCCGGCTGAGTGGTCATCTGGACCACCTGAGTGATCTGGAATTGTTACCCCCTTCTCACTGTTCAGGTCCACCCTGCACACTTCCTGAATTAGGAATCCCTCTATCGGCATGTTTACAGTCTTTCGCTGGGGGCCGGTGTAGGACACCTGCTCGCTCCTCCCTTCCCTCGCTAGGGGTTCAGGGAGCTGCCCCAGCACTGGGATAGCCACAGTCTTTGAACTCGCTATCACTCACCAGGCCCATGTCAGTGCAGGCAGGGATTCTGACACCCCACTTTTCCGTGTTCTGCACTGGCAGGCGGGTGGCTTGACCATCCAGCTCCAGCCTGGCTGAACCACTGTTGGTTAGACTCAGACTGACAGACTGAGCTGGTGGCTGTAGGAAAACCGGCTTGGCTTTCATTCCCTGTCCCTTCTGGGGGACTGGGTGTGTTGGAAACCCTGCCGTTGAGGCAGGAAAATCAGGTCGGTCTCACTCACTACCTGGTAGTTGTGAGAAATAATGTTACCTGACTGCAGGTTCCCTGGGTCACAGCAGAGAGAATCGGCATCTGGGATCAGGTGTGTCCACAGCGCAGTAGTCTCAGCGTCCAGCTGGACCTCCTGTCTAACCTGTGAATGTTGCACCAGGGGCACCTGGCGGTACCCCCGTGAAAGCTGCTCAAGCAGATCCTCAGCCGGGAAATGACTTCCATGTATATCCGGGGAACAAGAAAATATTTTTATTTCTTGTCCAGAGGGAACAGAAGGAATCTCCACATAGGCTTCTGTGTTCGGTGGACACTGTGTGAGCACAGTCTGCCTCTTGGCCCCCTTTCCTTCTTTACAGAAGGCTTAGGAACCTTGACCTGTTTCTACACCTTGCCTTTCTGGTGATCCACCAAAGGTTCCTCTCTGAGTCGCATGCCCTTTTCTTTTTCTACCCGTTTGAGCTTGCTGTATGACATCAAACAGCTTTCAACCTCAGTATCAATCAATGTCTCACTGTGTAAGACATCTCCCATGGCAGCCTTGAGGTAAAAGCTTCCTGCTTTTCCTCTCTGTTTTACTGCCTGCTCTGTGACTTCAGGGGTGGAGTCAGCAGTCGCTTGGGAGTGGCTGACCTCATCCAGGCAGGAACCCTTCCGCTCAATCAGATAGACTGAGGGAGGGAGAGGGGGCGGGTCTCCGCCTCCTCCAGTGGAGAGTATCAGCTCATTCACGCTTCCGGCAGCCTTGGGGAGTGGTTGTCCCTGTCCTAATAAAACTTGTTCAAGCCTGGCCAGGTGGGCAGCTACTGAATCCTTTTGTTCAGCTTTATCTAGCCCTTTCCCTCCCCCGGTGTTCTCATGGCACTTAGGACGCTGGGTGCGGTCCTGTGTGAGTGCTTTGGAACGGGGCTTAGCCAGCTCAGGAGCTTGTGCTCCTTTGAGCAGGGGGGAATTAACCCTGCTGGCTCTGACGGCGAACACAGTCGCTTTAACAGCTTTTTGCTCAGAGCGACTTTGGACATCATACTCCCAGGCTTTCTGCACGAATCTCTTAATATCAGTCATTTTCATGGTCTGTGCATCTGTATGCATTAAGATCATCTTTCTGACTGACGGGTGGAGATTCGCAATGAATAAACCCTTGAAATGTGTGTTCTCTTCGCAACCCTCATCATTTCGCCCTGCAAAATAAGTTCATCTAAGTCTCTCGTAATATTCGCGAGGGGACTCTGCTCTCTCGTGCTTAATGTTAAGGGCGGTGGCTATCGCGGCAGTCGGGTCAATAAACGCACTGTATTCTTCGATAAGTGCTTGACACAGCTGTTCAAAGTCATTACAGACTTTCTTCATCTGCCTAGCCATCCACTCATGTACAGCTCTGCTGCTAGTTTTCCTGACCAGAAACACTTTCTCCTGTTCTGTGGCGTTTGGCAGGTACTGCAGGGTATACCTGAGGTCTTGAATATAACTCTCGATATTATTCTCTGACACTGCAGGGTCAAATCTCTCCATGTCCTTCGCTAACTCTCTCAGAGAATGGAGGTTTATTCTCCTAGCTTCTCCGCTGACGGAGATATGGAAGAGATCGTGGTCAGACCTGTCGCTGCTAGAGAGAGTGCTTAATAGCGACTCGAATTCAGACCTTTTAGCAACCATCGTTAAACTTAAAGAGTATTACTTTTAAGTACGAAATCACAGTTTTACCACAGAAAACCACAAGATCAAGTATGCAATCAACCCGGTAGATCGCAAAAGATCACAAAACAATCAAGCACTGCTTAAAGAGCAAGGGGAACTTTTTTTTCTTTCGGCTTTCAGCACACTGTATTGTCGTGTATGAAACCCGCGGCATTTTATATGAATTATTCTGCTTGGTTGACTCATTTCAGTCTTGCCACGCCCACCCAGGGACGCCAAAAATGTAAGAAAACCGGTTCAGGGACGCCAAATATGTAATGTTAGTGGCTCTCTGAAGGCACCAGTTCTGTAGGGTTTGGGCATTTACTGAGACAATTATTAATTGTAGCAGTAAATCACAAAGTTGATTCTTTTGATGGCTTTAGAGTCCAACCATGTGACATAACTCAAACAACGCACAAACACAGGTACTAATACACGAGGAAACATTTATTAATATATAGAATATGCATGCAAACCTAACAGATCTTATCGTAAGGGTTATCAGAATACAAAAGATATAAATTCATTCAGTTACAAAGAGTTACACATATCAAGAGGACATAAGTTCGGTATATCATTCATTTAGACCGTTTCGTAATTGAACTTGTTTACAACTTCTACATGAGATACTCAAAACAAGTACATAACTCTTAGGAATTAAATTGATATCAACTGGTTGGGATAACAATTGAATTCTCGAGCTGTAATGCATTGAAGTTAAATACTCATCCAATTTCTGGGGATTCAGATCTCCTGCGGGCACAAAGAAACAGTTGCAGGCTGTTGCTATCCAATCCGCGCTCTCTGGCTCGGTGCCAGGTTGTGCTGTGCGGCTTGCGACGGTGCGCTGCTGATGCTCACTGTTGGCTTTAACTAGCAAAGTTTGTGCACAGGAGAAAAGATGACTGTGGGTCCCAGCAAGTCAGGAAGAGGACCGGTTCGTTCCTGATGAAGAGCTAGTTCTGAATAGTGATTCAGCTGTCCACAGTTCCGACCTGTTCACGAGGCCTGCTGCTGGTTACTCTCTGGCAACCTCCACTCTAGACTCTTAGAACAAAGGAAAGTTCTGGCACTCGGACACACTGGCCGTTCCGTGGTTGTCCGGGCTGAGTCTCAGGATGGTCAGGAGGCGCGCTGCGAGAATGTCCTGCCCTTGGGAGCCTTCTGCTCCTGGGCCATCCTGCCCTGGAATTCTCCTTTGAATTCCCTTTAGAACAGTCCACAGAATCCTCTCCAGAATCTTGCTGAATCTGAATCTCCCTGAATCTCTCAGGCTCTCTGTGTTGCCTGTTTTTACCTGGAGGAACTTCAGCTCATTGATTGGCTGAAAGTTCCATGGGCATCAGAGTCCCACGTGGGTTACTCGGCCCTACCAGTCCCTGATTGGTTGATCAAGGTGAGATATGAGTCACTTACTCCTGACACTTAGGAATGCAGTCCAGATGTCCAACTGGCACTCCCTAGACAGATAGGCACCAATGGATGACCATTGATCATGATAGCCAGGCTTAGCTAAGTGCATCCCCCTTTGGGAGCTGTCCTTATCAAAAGAAAACATCTTGCATGAATAGTTTCTCTGAGGCTGCACCACAGAGATGAACAGAGAAATGGGGCCTCATTTGGGAAGGCTCAGAACACTTAATACTGCCTTTTTTTATTAAGCCTCGCCGCTACACCACGTTCTCTCTCTTCACTGCCTTCGTCCCCGCTCTATTTCACTTCAGCCTTTCACTCTTGCTTCCTTCCAATGAGGACGGAGCTGCGGGAGAAAGGGCGCTATAGAGGATCGCTGTGGAGAGCTGCTGCTGTGCTTTGACATCTGAGCTCTGTGGAAAATAATCTCAATACAATTCTGAAAAACGCGACTCCCCGAACGCCAGCCGAACAAGTCTTGAAGTGGAAATCTAATAAGTAAATTGATTCTTAAAATGTAGAGAGCTTTGCAAAGAAATATATTGAGGCTTTTAGATAATATATTTCAAGGATGTAATTGCTGTGCTACAGTACGTGCAGAATCTTAGAAAACAGTGCGTCAACAAAGTACACTGTTTAGGTTACTTTAGAAGACAATGTACCAAAACAATATATGCTGTCTGGGTCGTTAGAATTAGCTGAAAGTAACTGATAAGCTTTGAATAACATATCTAGTGCTTCTTCTTTCGCTTTTTGATGTAATCTGTTTTCTCTTAGGGAAAGTGGAAGTTTTAGAAGGGACAAAGCGCTGAGCTTTTTTACAGCGCAACGTCTTGTAAAAACCCTGTACTGCTTGTAACAAATTGAGTCTCTGGTTGCTCCCAATCTTGAAATAAAGACCTTACTCAGGTGAGAACTCTCTCTTGTGGCTTCCTTGATAGTTATATTTCCATGACACCGGTTTTAATGTCTGTAGATTGTATCTTATTTTTATTTTTTGTTTTGTTTCATGTTCATATTATGTGTTTTCACCCAGTTGACTCCAGTTAATAACAGTTCACCCAGTTAATAGCCACTTTTTATGCGCGAAAAACGGGTGATCTTTCTATCTCGTGATCAGCTTACCCAGTGGGCAAAAGACGTATAATATACGTCTATTAAACGCATACCTTAGACCTCTAAATGTGGTCTACAATTCGTCTAGAATGAAATTCTAATATACGTCTAAAGTTATACGTCAATTATACGTCTATGTTTAGACGTTCATTATACATAAATGGTTGGAGTTCTATTATACGGATAACTTTAGAGGTCTATTATACGTATAACTTTAGAGGACTATTATACGTATATGGTTAGAGGTCTATTATACGTATAACTTTAGAGGTCTATTATACGTATATGGTTAGAGGTCTATTATACGTATAACTTTAGACGTCTATTATACGTATATGGTTAGAGGTCTATTATACGGATAACATTAGAGGTCTATTATACATCAAAGATAGATTTTATAGGTGTAAAATACAAGTAAACCAAGCCAATGATTAGGTTTAGAAATTTATTCTGAAAATACACATTCACACCTGAAACATACGTATTTCAAATTATACATTGTATACAATCAATCAACAATCAACATATGGGCAATAATCATAAAAAACACAACTAGTCTTAAACTTCAGCTACAAATTCTGGTAACATGGCAATATACAGTATAGTAATGACAAACACAAAACTAATTACATTAACACACTAACTCAAAACCACATTTTGATTCAAATATACATTTTAAAATGTACAACTTCTATATTTCCAAGAAAAAAAAATATTACAATGGAAGTTAAGACGATTTTTGTCCACTATTTGCAAACCCTGTCTAATTGTCCTAACAGTTAGAACCAAAAACCTATTATTTTCAGAGTCCAGATCTCCTGGCCCCCTGCCTTGCATATGCATTCTTCAAGTAACACATTGCGTGCTCCTTTATTTCTTTTTCTGTTGATGTAGGGTGGGACTTCAGCACCGCAGCTAGGAGAAAATTATATAATATTACTTCCCAAATAAATGATGATTAATATCTTCTTTAGTATAATCTAAAAAATGAACAGTTTACTAAGCTCAAAGCTGAAATAAATGTATAAAATTTGGCTTGCATCATAGCAGTTGAGCAATAAAGTCTGTCCTAATTAAAGAGTACCCAAAGTTTGAAAGTACAACATAGAATAAGAATAAGAGAAACGGCAAAACGATTTTGTGTCATCTTCCCCATTCACACTATTTTATGTGCCATTTTTTTGCTTATTCACGTACTATTTTAATCAAAATAATATTAAGAAAGATCTGTATGTATTCAGATAGTATTATTATTGTTCATACTTACTCGTCAAAAGAGGATTGCTGAGATATTTGCGGATATACTTCTACGTTTGAAAAACGTGTCCAAAATGGTGACCAACGAATACTAGCAATGCATTGTGGTATATAACCGGAAAATATGCTGGGTTCGATATTTTCTCAACGTATGCGTTTAATAATGTTGTCGATATTATGGTTGAAATTTAACATTGATAATACATCGCGGCTATGTGCCCCCTGCTATGAGCTGATGTGCAATTTTAACACATGCAGTTAGTAAGGATCCGTCACTGTTGTATGGTATTATATATAATGACATTATGGAATAGGAGGGGGACAGGCCTGGCATCGCGGGGGGAGGGGGGAATATCACCCCTTCAGTTTTGGGCAAAAAGATTTACCTAACTTAATTTGCGCCCTAAAAAATAGTTGTACTTTGTCAATGGTCAGACAACACTAAATGACACGAACAGTCACTCAGTCTGTTTGATGGGCAGGAGGGCTATCATTCCAGGAACTGCACATATCAGTGTCGTTATTGAGTGTCAACATTACGATCCTGTTTGCTCAGGTGGACCGATTCCTTGCACTAGTTTATCATTATACTTAAAATCGTTATATAATTAGGACTAGTTATAGCAGTCTGTGCTTTCTGTTGGTTTTACAACATTTTTTTCTTAACGATTCAGAACGTCCATGTAGCTGCAAAAATGAACGCTTATGGTACTTTTCGCTCCAGGCAATACAAACCGTGAGAGTGACAAAAAATGTGAAACTGAACTTCATCGCAAATACCAGATTGCTAGTCGTTATCTTCTATCATGACGCACTAATTAATGGCATAGCTGCGAGATTTCATTTGGGTAGCTGCACCGTACAGCTCCGTTTCAACCGAAATATCACTCCCCCCTCAGAATTTCAGACGCCCCCCTACAGATTTTTCCCCGGGCACCGCGCACTGATGGGGGACGGGGTGTCCAGGAAATGGTATCAACTTTTGTCAAGAAAATAAAAATAGAAACTCTATAGGCACTCAAACATTTTACTGTTTTTTTTCAGGCAGGTGGCAAGACCCCCTCTGCAAAACCCTTGTATGCCAAGCTGTGGGCATTGATTCGTCGAATATACGTATATTTACGGCGAAATTACGTCTATACGTATATATACGTCGCCTCGACGTATAATCAACGTCGAATTGCAACCGTAAAATCGACGACATGAATAAACGCATATATAACGTCGAAAACACATCTAACACAGTGCCTGAGGCTTTTTACTGTATGTACAGTGCCTTGCGAAAGTATTCGGCCCCCTTGAACTTTTCAACCTTTTGCCACATTTCAGGCTTCAAACATAAAGATATAAATTTTTTATTTCATGTGAAGAATCACCAACAAGTGGGACACAATTGTGAAGTGGAACGAAATCTATTGGATTTTTGAAACTTTTTTAACTAATAAAAAAATGAAAAGTGGGGCGTGCAAAATTATTCGGCCCCTTTACTTTCAGTGCAGCAAACTCACTCCAGAAGTTCAGCGAGGATCTCTGAATGATCCAATGTTGTCCTAAATGACTGATGGTGATAAATAGAATCCACCTGTGTGTAATCAAGTCTCTGTATAAATGCACCTGCTTTCAAGGTTCTGTTGAAAGCGCAGAGAGCATCATGAAGACCAAGGAACACACCAGGCAGGTCCGTAATACTGTTGTGGAGAAGTTTAAAGCCAGATTTGGATACAAAAAGATTTCCCAAGCTTCAAACATCCCAAGGAGCACTGTGCAAGCGATCATCTTGAAATGGAAGGAGTTTCAGACCACTGCAAATCTACCAAGACCTGGCCGTCCCTCTAAACTTTCAGCTCAGACAAGGAGAAGACTGATCAGAGATGCAGCCAAGAGGCCCATGATCACTCTGGATGAACTGCAGAGAACTACAGCTGAGGTGGGAGAGTCTGTCCATAGGACAACAATCAGTCTTACACTGCACAAATCTGGCCTTTATGGAAGAGTGGCAAGAAGAAAGCCATTTCTCAAAGATATCCATAAAAAGTCTCATCTAAAGTTTGCCACAAGCCACCTGGGAGACACCCCAAACATGTGGAAGAAGGTGCTCTGGTCAGATGAAACCAAAATCGAACTTTTTGGCCACAATGCAAAACGATATGTTTGGCGTAAAAGCAACACAGCTCATCACCCTCAACACACCATCCCCACTGTCAAACATGGTGGTGGCAGCATCATGGTTTGGGCCTGCTTTTCTTCAGCAGGGACAGGGAAGATGGTTAAAATTGAGGGGAAGATGGATGCAGCCAAATACAGGACCATTCTGGATGAAAACCTGTTGGAGTCTGCAAAAGACCTGAAACTGGGACGGAGATTTATCTTCCAACAAGACAATGATCCCAAACATACAGCAAAATCTACAAAGGAATGGTTCACAAATAAACGTATCCAGGTGTTTGAATGGCCAAGTCAAAGTCCAGACCTGAATCCAATCGAGAATCTGTGGAAAGAGCTGAAAACTGCTGTTCACAAACGCTCTCCATCCAACCTCACTGAGCTCGAGCTGTTTTGCAAGGAAGAATGGGCAAGAATTTCAGTCTCTCGATGTGCAAAACTGATAGAGACATACCCCAAGCGACTTGCAGCTGTAATCGCAGCAAAAGGTGGCTCTACAAAGTATTAACGCAAGGGGGCTGAATAATTTTGCACGCCCCACTTTTCATTTTTTAATTAGTTAAAAAAGTTTCAAAAATCCAATAGATTTCGTTCCACTTCACAATTGTGTCCCACTTGTTGGTGATTCTTCACATAAAATAAAAAATGTATATCTTTATGTTTGAAGCCTGAAATGTGGCAAAAGGTTGAAAAGTTCAAGGGGGGCCGAATACTTTCGCAAGGCACTGTATCGTGTGTGCCGCAACTAGGAGTATACGGCACTCTGCACAGTGCACAAAGTAAATTATTTTGGCAGTAATTAATTTATTATATTTACTATATTTATTATACACGTGTAAATTAATTACTGCCAAAATAATTTACTCTGTTGTCACATGATTGTCTCTGAGGATGCGCGAAAATGGCCATTGAGAGCCCAGATCTGAGCTTGCGCTCCCTTTTTGACCAAGACACAGATGTGTGCTGATTGGTTGAGAGTTTGGCGGGCATTGGAGACCCACGTGGTATTACCACACCCTGCCAGTTCCTGATTGGTTGATCAAGGTGAGATATGCGTCACTTACTCTTGACACTTAGGAATGCAGTCCAGATGTCCATTTGGCACTCCCTAGACAGATAGGCGCCAATGGATGACCATTGATCATGATAGCCAGGCTTAGCTAAGTGCATCCCCATCTGGGAGCTGTCCCTTATCAAAAGAAAACATCTTAAATCAGCCTGCATGAATACTTTCTCTGTGGCTGCACCACAGAGATGGAGGGTGAGATGGGGCCTCATTTAGGACAGCATACCACCACTTAATTCTGTCTTATTAACAAGCATTGCCGCTACAACGGCATCTCTCCTGTCAAACTTCCTCCTGACGTGTTTGACAGGATCTGGGCCGTGGTGAACAGTGGGAAAGATGCCCTGTGGAGAGTGAGGAACATGGGGCTATTCAAAGGCATCGAGGTCCCAGTCAAGGCAGCAGGTAGCCTGGCCCTGTTCATCACCCGAGAGAACTATTACCTCAGAGATCTGTGGAGAGAAAGGAGGGAGGAAGCAGAAAATCTGTGGGAAATAGAGAGCATAGGTCAATATCTCAAGAAACTGTGAAAAACATTATCATGTTTAAGTAAAGAATGTGATTTACACCAGAAAAAAAGAAATTGTGATCATATATACATATATACTGTTTTAAGTATGTATATTAATGTAAAGGACAAGCCGCACTGCATGTGTGAACAGGGGAATGAGCGAGCGAGCGGGGATAGGGCGCCTCCTGCGCTTTAAAGCTTACAGAACCTGGTATTCCCAGGCAGTCTCCCATCCAAGTACTAACCAGGCCCATCCCTGTTTAGCTTCCGAGATCAGACAAGATCAGGTGTGCTCAAGGGGGTGTGGCCGTGAGCTAGAGCAGGGCTCGTAGGCACCCTTCTTATAGAGAGGACAGCTCCGTCACCTCTTTTACGACGCTGCTTTTTTTCCCTTGCGTTTTTCTCTTCTTCCCACGTTCTCTCTCTTCACTGCCTTCGTCCCCGCTCTATTTCACTTCAGCTTTTCACTCTTGCTTCCTTCCAATGAGGACGGAGCTGCGGGAGAAAGGGCGCTATAGAGGATCGCTGTGGAGAGCTGCTGCTGTGCTTTGACATCTGAGCTCTGTGGAAAACGATCTAGTTTGAATAACATATCTAGTGCTTCTTCTTTCGCTTTTTGATGTTTTCTCAATTCAATACACGAGATACATTTATTCATATAAATTGTGCACCAAACATATACTAGTCTGCCTGGATATGAGCAGCAGACCTTACTGTGAGGGTTATCAATATACAAGGTATATAATCTCGAAGAGATGCCAACACAAAGAGATACACAACAGAGAATATATGTCAATATATATCGTTCGGTTACTAAATCGCTAATCAGTGTTATTACCCACTGTTACTCTAAACTCGGAAGTAAATACACTACTCATGAATTAAATTGATAACAACTTGTGTTGAAGTACAATTGAATTCTCGAGACACAATGTAGAACATGGGGTTTACTTATCCACTGTTTATGGATTTGGAATTTCCCGGCACGAACACCAAGCCAGCTGACAGGCTCTGTTGCAGCCAATGTTCCAGCGGTTGTCCAATGGGCGTTGTCCCGGCGTCCTCTGGCTACCGGCCAACCAGTTGAAGTACAGCTCGGAGTAGGACGGGCGGAGGAATCTGACTGCGGCGCCGGGCAGTCGTTGCTCCGAGGAGATCTACCAGCAGTCCAGCTGGCTAGTAGAAAGTCTCTATGCACAGAGTGTGACCGCGAGTCCTCACAAGTCACTCTTTTGTCTGGGAAGAAGCTGGTTTGTTCCCGGTCCAGCGCTGCTTCTGAATAAGCTATTCAGGTTGTCGACGAGGGTCCAACTGTAGGCTGCCGTTGATCAAGCGGAGCATTCACGTTGGTAGAATTCTGAGTACGTACGGGATCCTCGGCCTTGCGCTTAGAACAAAGTCCAAGTCCCTTTGCAGACAACAGCAGTTGTCACATGATTGTCTCTGAGGATGCGCGAAAATGGCCAAGGAGAGCCCCGATCTGAGCTTGCGCTCCCTTTTTGACCAAGACACAGATGTGTGCTGATTGGTTGAGAGTTTGGCGGGCATTGGAGACCCACGTGGTATTACCACACCCTGCCAGTTCCTGATTGGTTGATCAAGGTGAGATATGCGTCACTTACTCTTGACACTTAGGAATGCAGTCCAGATGTCCATTTGGCACTCCCTAGACAGATAGGCGCCAATGGATGACCATTGATCATGATAGCCAGGCTTAGCTAAGTGCATCCCCATCTGGGAGCTGTCCCTTATCAAAAGAAAACATCTTAAATCAGCCTGCATGAATACTTTCTCTGTGGCTGCACCACAGAGATGGAAGGTGAGATGGGGCCTCATTTAGGACAGCATACCACCACTTAATTCTGTCTTATTAACAAGCATTGCCGCTACAACGGCATCTCTCCTGTCAAACTTCCTCCTGACGTGTTTGACAGGATCTGGGCCGTGGTGAACAGTGGGAAAGACGCTCTGTGGAGAGTGAGGAACATGGGGCTGTTCAAAGGCATCGAGGTCCCAGTCAAGGCAGCAGGTATCCTGGCCCTGTTCATCACCCAAGAGAACTATTACCTCAGAGATCTGTGGAGAGAAGGGAGGGAGGAAGCAGAAAATCTGTGGGAAATAGAGAGCATAGGTCAATATCTCAAGAAACTGTGAAAAACATTATCATGTTTAAGTAAAGAATGTGATTTACACCAGAAAAAAAGAAATTGTTGCTATGTAACTGGTACCGTGTCAAAATGTAATGAGATGTGATCATATATACTGTTTTAAGTATGTATATTAATGTAAAGCTTTCTAATTTGTGATGTCCTGTATTCTTTTGTGAAAAGAAAATAAAGTTCTTAAAAAATCGATTCACCCAGGGCGAGGCTCGGCCATTGCACTCCGGCTGTGCTGACCCCTGCGAATTCCCCAAATGTGGGAATCTCGACTGCATAATTTCTGGTAGTGGGGGACTGCGTTCGCGCTCTCTCCTGATGTGCTTGGTCCAATATCAGATACGGGAGAGTTAGGACACCACGAGCTGCGATAGGATCCCAGTTCGAAAGGAGTCGATGCCACTGCTGGTTCCCGGTTTCTTTTAGTTAGAGGTCCGGAGAAGCATTTCAAGCTGGTTACACTACTCCTTCCGGACATTCATTCCCTTTTCAAAGTCATTCGTTTTGCTGTTGTCTGCATTATTTAGGCTGATTATCGAGGTTAGCCTTTATTTGGTCATGGGGGCCTCGGTACTGTATGCTAATTCTCAAGACAGTTTCACCCGTTTTCTGATTGCTAGGTTCTGTACCAGTGCAGACATGTCAAACAGTGAATGGCTGTACCTCTATTGTATCCGTGCTCAATGAATGAAATCAGTAATAAATGAATATATGTATAGTTATACGAAAAACAAGTGGTTTATCGACTCATCTTCATTTGCAGATTTAGAGGCAGCTTCGATATTCGGGGGAGGCATAAAACATGATGCTGATCTTTGGAAAGCAGGAGGCAAAACTGACACGTTCTCATACAAGGAGATGAAACCAGGCCACCTGGGTGAAGATCAGGTATCGTAACCGCTAGACCATATGGGAGCATACAGCCATGTTGTGCGTGCGTCATGTAAGCAAACTGTAATTGCTGCCTTCATGACCTGCTTGATGGAGAAAACACACAAGAGAGTTGGCACTCAGAGTGTCGAAGGGTTGATGTATACTAGGGCTCAGTTGAAATGCAGCGTCAGGACTTTTCCGACTAGTGTCACACAAAGAGAGTACATCCTTTCCTACTGGCTGTGTATGTCTCGGTAACTCGCTGTGATCGTATAGTGCTCAGAATTTTTGTTGTGGCCGCAACAACCCCGGTTCGAATCCGCATACTGGCAGAATAGGAGGAGTACTGCCTGACTGGATCGTTGATGAATGACAGAGGCCACTCCGACCTCTTCTTGGTTTTCTTCAATGACTTACTAAGGATCTTCTTCACATTCGCCCATGCAGGGCAAGCCAGTTACAACAAAGCAAACGCAGGAAAGTGCATTTCAAGCAGAGACCAGGAGGGACTTGTTTACACCGAGAGTGGTCGGAGAATGGAACAATGCGCCCAGCCCTGTTGCTGGAGCTGATTCTTGATGAGATCTTGGGCTCACTAAGAGGCCCCCGCTGGATGCTAATCTTTCTGTTGTTCTTGCAGGTCCTGCGCTGCTTTTGAGCCGACAGAGCTCGTCCTGGTCTGTGGGCACAGCCCAATTGCAAATGATCGGCTCCACGTACAGAAGGAACGTGCGTTTGGTACAAGAGTGTATGAAGGCACCGGAAATACATTGGGAACAAATGACCGGTCGTTCAAGACCTCTGTGAAGTACAGGAGCGTGCAAAACGAGGCTGCTTCCACCCAGTCTCGAACCGGGGACCTTTCGCGTGTTAGGCGAACGTGATAGCCGCTACACTACGGAAACCTGCAGGGACCGCTGCTGGTGTCTCGCTTGCGTTTCGGGCTGAGAAAGGGACGCGTCACTTTAGGCAGGGTGCGCTGGAGAGAGGAACAAAGGGTGCGATGAAACAAAATACCAAAACCCGGGATCAAACCAGGGACCTTTAGATCTTCAGTCTAACGCTCTCCCAACTGAGCTATTTTGGCGGTGCGCAGAGCCCACAGCCACCTGCTCCAGCCTTCCTGTGTTGCGGCATGAGCGCACCAAGAGTAGCGGGAGAGTGTTGCAGGAACGTCACTCTGAAGGAAAGCCACCCAGGTGCGCCCTCTGAGCTCTGTCCAGCGCATCTTCCTCGCATGGACTCCTGCCTGCGACAGGCAGGAAACAATTAGCAAGAACAGAACGACACCCCATGGGTGTCTCATGACCACACCTTAGGTTGTGACACGTGCAGGTGTGAGGGGTTGCCGGGCTACTTTGGAGCAGAGCTTGGGCGGAGGGGGGGCGGGAAAGCAGACAAAGAGGTGACACCTCAAGGTCTGCACGATCACAGCTCTCCGCCGCCCCAGGCTTCCACTCGATAAGCTACTTGACACACCCGCCCCTCCTCACACAGACCGTGGAAAAGCCCCCGAGTGGGAGGGCTCTCTCTTCCTCCCAGGAGCTCTTGGACACGACGCACCGACAGGGCGCGGGGAGCCGTCGCCTGCAAACACGGCTCCAGGCAGGACTCCACTCCGCAGGAGCCGCAGAGCAGAGGAGATGGGGGCAGCTTAGCTCCTGTGCAGAGACCTGAGCTGTTGTTGCTGCGGACGCTGTCTTTTCTGCACTCGGGGTAGGAGTGAATGTTGAGTTGCCCTTAGAAATGAAGCAGAGCACTTCAACGGCACGGGTGTGTGTGTGTGCGTGCGCCCTGGTGATTCTGGGAGACAGATCGAACCTGGGCTAAAAGAGAGGGGGCTTAGCCCTCTTCCATTTGCTAGTTCAAAGTTGTACAACCCATTTGTATCTGCTAGGCGGTGCAGTCGTCGTCCACAAAGAAGGCTTTGAAAAGCGTCAAAGGCAAGTCATTCCGAGTTGGTCGTCTGTGTTTTCCGTTCAGACGCGAAATGCTGAAATTTTCTCTCGGCTCCTCGGTTGTCATTTCTGCTCCGTAAAGGAATCAGAGGACGCATCGGCTTCCAGCACGGTGGGTCGGGACACGATGCCGGGGGTCGGAGAGAGCGATGTCTTCCTCGTTAGTATAGTGGCAAGTATCCCCGCCTGTCACGCGGGAGACCGGGGTTTTCTTTCACCTCCTTAGAGAAAGGACTGCCTTTCACTTCTCTGTTTTCTTTCACAGCGTCGTGCACCTTTTCATTGCTCTCACTTTCAGAGCCTCCGCACGGCACACGACTCGACATCAGGAAGCACATTGAAGTGAAACCAGGAAGCGCTGCGACATGCATTGTGCAGATCCCGCCACACTAAGAGGTGAGTGGGTCTGTTCGATGCACAAAGAACGCTTTGATAAGCGTCAAAGGCAAGTCATTCCGAGTTGGTCGTCTGTGTTTTCCGATCAGACGCGAAATGCTGAAATGATCTCTCGGCTCCTCGGTTGTCATTTCTGCTCCGTAAAGGAATCACAGCACGCGTTGGCTTCCAGCACGGTGGGTCGGGACATGATACCGGGGGTCAGAGAGCGATGTCTTCCTCATTAGTATAGGACCTGTCACCTGTCCCCACCTGTCACGCGGGAGACCGGGGTACATCAGGACGCGCATTGAAGTGAAAGCAGGATGCGCTGCGACATGCACTGTGCAGATCCCGCCACACTAAGAGGTGAGTGGGTCTGTTCGATCACAGCGCTAGGCGAATCCCCAATCCCCTTTTGTGCGTGGCGACAAAAGAAGGCTGTTTCCGCCCGGTTTCGAACCGGGAACCTTTCGCGTGTGAGGCAAACGTATACTACGGTAACGGTGGTAAGACGTGCCCAGCGGCCCAGCGCTGAGCTTCGCCAATGCGATTCAGCTGCTTCCAGTGCCTTTATTGGAGTGCGCTGATGGACCGTGCTCTCTCTCCAGAGACCAGCACGCCTGTCATGGACGGAGCAGGAAAGGCGGCGCCACATTCTACAGCCCTCTCCACGCAATCGACGAAATCGGGCTACTGAAGTGGAGAAAATCGCCTCTCCAGAAAGTGCAAATATCATCTTGGAGAGTATAAATCCTATTGCCGAAGGTCAGCCCTGTCTACCAGAGTAACCCTCCCTCCTCCTGCAGCGATGATCAGCTCGTCTCACATGCGAGAAGTCTTCGGTTGGAAACAAGCTCCCCCTCTTCTCGCGCGTTTTGCACATTCAAGTGGTTTTAATGCGGCTCCTTCGTATGGTGCTGATCTTTTGGAAAGCAGGAGGCAAAACTGACACATTCCCATACCGGTAGTATGGAGTTTTCGACCCGGTCCGCCTGGGTGAAAACCAGGAATCCTAACCGCTAGACCATATGGGAGCACACAACCCTGCTGTTCTGGGCATCATGCAAGCAAACTACATAAATATGAGAAAACACGCAAGAGAGTTGTCACTCAGAGTGTCCAAGGGTCGATGAATACTGGGGCTCAGTTGAAATGCAACATCAGGACTTTTCCGAATTATGTCACACGAAGAGAGCACAGCCTTTTCCGCCCTGTCACGTGTGTATCGGTAACTCGCCGTGATCGTATAGGGGTCAGTACTTTGCGTTGTGGCCGTCCTGATGTACCCCGGTCTCCCGCGTGACAGGTGGGGATACTCGCCACTATACTAACGAGGAAGACATCGCTCTCTGCTTAGTGTGCAAAACACTTACTTGCAGCATTGTGGGTGCTGTGGTTTAAATGCTATTGGTTTGTGAACAGAATACCCTTATCCCAGTGCATTGTGCCACATTAAATAAACGCACGAGAAAAAGAGATTCAGAACGCAAAGCTGTGTCAGTGTTCTGTGTAAAAAATTGGTTTGAACATCACGGGAGCTGTTTTTAATAAGCTGCTGAGTAAAGAATATTGTAACATTTACAGGTTCTTTTCAGAACAAAGGACGAGTGGAGACGCGATTAACAAACAAGCGCTTTGTTATTAATACTCACACTTTGTTATGAACACTACCATTAAAACTACCAGTTGTACTCTCACTAATGTTAAAATGAATACACTAGTAGTAGTATTAGTTGCTGCCCGTGACGTCACATACACTCTCTGTGACGAATGCGAGACACCTAGACACATACAGTGACGTGCCGGCTGTTGCCGTGGTTACCATACTTATGATTTATAAACACTGAAAAAAATGCATTTAAACTGTTACTTACATACATTTATCAACTTGGAATATAATTTTCTAGCTCTAGGATAGAGTTACCTAAATAATAATATGAATAATCATTGTTTAATTTCGGATTGAACATTATTAACACTAAACGCACTATGGTAATTGATCGATACAGTCTTTATTGACTGTTTTCTAGATATTTAAACAGGGTCAAGAAAGGATCAGTACTCAAGAATCAGTGAAGTTAATCGATTATTCTATGGTCCTTCAGTTGAATAAATTGGTTGTCGATACATAAGTGATCAATAATTCTCCTCCGTTCCCTCCGCGCGTCTCCCGCGGTCTCGCTCTCTGATCCCGGCGCTCTGGCTGGTGTCTGTGATGTCACAGCGCTCTTTCTGACAAAGCAGAGCTGGAGGAGACTCCTGTCCGGAGCCCGGGGGGCTTTTCTTACAGATATAAAATCTCCCCCCCCAAAAAAAAACACACCGGACTGTGAAGAGAAGCGAATCATCACAGTTGGAGAAGGAGAGCGACAAACCTTGGAATAAAATTCATTAAACAGAAAAAAAAGTTTACATCGCAGATTATTGTGTTACAAAGCGAACCCGTGTGGAGCAGTAGAGGACAAGCACGAGTCCCTGAAATAAGCGCTTTTAAGAGTTTTACACGAATCTTCAGAGTAAAGAAGCCAGGAGGATCAGACTCCTGATCCTGGAGGTTAAAATGTGTATCCTGGTTTTATTTCCACCCAGCTCTCAGTTCCATTAGTGGTCTGATGATTTAAATTAACTGTAAAACTGTTACCAGACTTAATCTAAATTGTAAATTTATAAGACTGGCTACTAATAATAAATATACTGATCAAAGTGTCAATACTGGTGTTTATAAAGTAAATGCTGTAGCATTTGCAAGTTCTTTTCAGAACAAAGGACGAGTGAAGACGCGATTAACAAACAAGCATTAACACAAAACCAAACACAGGATATACACACACATGAGGAGACTGACGGAACACGTACACATAGTTAGGGTGGTAATTACCTAACAACACACTATACTTTTACAAGACTACACAGGGCTCTAGAACTACTAAGACATTATTTACACAGGTAGGGTCAGCCGCTGGTCATCGTGCTGACCCTCAGACTCTCCCCGGCTACCACTCCCAGCATGCCCAGCGGTACTACGAGCGCCTAGGGGTGCTTTCTCCTCACCACCAGGCGAGGGCGTTACACTGCTCCCACCTGAAGCGTCTGGCGTCTGGCGTCTGGCGTCTGGCGTCTCGCCGACGTCGAACACCCCCCTCAGGCTGTACTCGTACTGGGCTAACTGCTGTGGAACCCTGCGCCGCGGTGACGGCTGGCGACCCACGGACGCCCCACTATCGGCCGGCTACAGCCCCGGCTGCTCCTCTAGAGCCTCCCCACACGGCTCCTCCTCCCGGGCCCGGTAGGGGGCCAGGCGGTCTCGGTGCAGGACCACCACTCTCCCCCGTGTTCGCAACCGGACACGGTAGCAGACCTCGCCCACCACCCCGAGTACCTCAGCGGGACCCTCCCACGATGGCGCCAGCTTAGGGCTGAGGCCTTTGCAGCGGCGCGGGTTGTACACCCAAACCCGGGCTGGAAGGCAGGCCCCCTGCAGCGCAGGTCGTAGTACCGCTTCTGCTGGACCCCCGCCTGTGTCAGGTGGGTCCGTGCAAAGCTGTGCACCCGCTGCATCCGCTGCCGCAGGTCCCACTCGTAGTCCGGTCCAGCCGGCGGTGCCGACCCGTCTCCGGGCGGCGGGCCGAAGACCAGGTCCACCGGGGTTCGCATTTCCCGGCCCAGCATGAGCGAGGCCGGGGTGCACCCGGTGGATTCCTGGACCGCGGTCCTGTACGCCCAGAGCGCAAGGGGGAGGTGGCGGTCCCAGTCCCGTTGGTGCCGGGACACCAGGGTGGCCAGCTGGGTGGCGAGCGTCCGATTAAACCGCTCCACCAACCCGTCGCTCTGGGGATGCAGCGGTGTGGTCCGCGTCTTAGTGATCCCCAGGCGCTGGCACACTCTGGCGAAGACCTGGGACTCGAAGTTACGCCCCTGGTCACTGTGTAACTCCTCCGGCACCCCCAGCCTGGCAAACATCCCCTCCAGCAGTGCATCGGCCACCGTGGGGGCACTCTGGTCCGGGAGGGCGTAGGCCTCCGGCCATTTCGTAAAATAATCCATGGCCACCAAGACGTAGCGGTTCCCAGCCTCGGTGCGCGGAAACGAGCCCAAAACGTCCATCCCCACCCGCTCCATAGGAGCCCCCACCTGGTGTTGTTGGAGGGGGGCCTGAGAGCGCTCGGGGGGACCCTTCTGCGCCACGCACACCGCACACGTTCGGCAGTACCGCTGCACGTCCCGGTGGCAAAGACCCCAATAAAAATGGCCTCGGAGACGCTGCAGGGTTTTCTTACTGCCGAAGTGCCCCATGCCCGGCTGGCCATGCACCGCTCGGAGCACCGTCCCGCGGAGTGACCGAGGCACCACCAGCTGCCACCGTACCTCGCCACTGGAGGGTACCCGCCACCCCTGGCGCAGCACCCCGTCCTTTACCTCCAAGGCCTCCCACAGGGCGCAGAGGGCCTTGACGGACTTCGGGTGCGGGGCGAGCTTCTCTCGCGTAGGCCGCACTCCTGCTGCCCTCCAGCAGAGCACCGGCCCCACGTCAGGATCAGCTGCCTGACGCTGCGCCAGGTCTGGCAGGCCCACCCCCAGCGGCCCCTCCCGGGCCGTGGCCGTTGTGCTCACCCCCGCCACGGTGCGGACAGCCTCCTCACGCTGCTCCCGCCAGGCGCAGTGGTGGCAGTCCGCGGCCTCGCAGGGGCGCCGCGAGAGAGCGTCGGCATTGAGATGGCGAGACCCCGCACGGTGCACGACAGTGAAGTCGTACTCCTGCAGGATCTCTATCCATCGCGCCATCTGCCCCTTCGGCTCCTTAAAGTGGAGCAGCCAGGTGAGGGACGCATGGTCGGTCCTCAGCCGGAACCGGGTCCCGAACAGGTACGGCCTGAAGTGGTGGACCGCCGCCATCACCGCCAGCAGCTCGCGACGGGTCACGCAGTAGTTCCGCTCAGGCCTAGTCAAAGCCCGACTATAGTAGGCCACTACGCGCTCCCCATCCGGCCCCTCCTGCGCCAACACCGCACCCACCCCCGAGTCACTCGCGTCGGTGTGGAGAACATACGGCAACTGCGGGTCGGGGTAGGCCAGCACGGGGGCCCCCACCAGAGCTTCACGCAACCGGCCGAAGGCAGTCTCACAGCCCGAGTCCCAGTCGAAACGGTGGCCCTTGTCGGTGAGGCGGTGCAGCGGGGCAGCGATGCTGGCAAAGTCCCGGACGAACCTCCGGTAGTATGAGGCCAACCCCAGAAAGCTGCGGAGCTCCGTGACGGTGCGTGGAGTCGGCCAGTCCCTCACTGCGGCGACCTTACCTGGGTCCATAGCCACCCCTCGCGGTCCAACAACATGTCCCAGGAAGCTCACCTCCCGCCGCAGGAGCTCGCACTTGCGGGGGTTGAGCCTCAGGCCAGCACCGCCTGGAGGTTCGTCAAGGCCTGGTCGAAGCCCCGGGCATGAACCAGCAGATCATCCAGATACAGCACACACTGGTTCCGCGGGACAGATGCCAGCACCCTCTCCATCAGCCTCTCGAACGTCGCCTGGACATTGCACAGGCCAAAAGGCATGACAGTAAACTGCCAGAGGCCCTGGCCGATAGAAAAGGCCGTCTTCGGGCGAGCATCGGGAGCAAGCGGTACCTGCCAGAAGCCGCAGCGGAGGTCCAGGGAGCTGAACCAGGTTGACCCGGTGATGTAGTCTAGGGCGTCATCTATCCTCGGCAGGGGGTAGGAATCTTTCCGGGTGACCTCGTTCACCTTGCGGTAGTTGACGCAGAACCTCCACGAGCCGTCTTTTTTTTTTACCAGTACAGCTGGCGCCGACCACGGGCTCGCGGAGGGCTCAATCACCCCCGCTGCGGCCATCTCCCGGATCTTTTCCTCGGCGGCGGTCCGCTTGGCGTGAACCATGCGTCCCGGTGGGATGCGGATGGGCCGAGCGTCGCCGGTGTTGATCTCGTGTTGGACCAGGGCAGTGCGGGTGCAGTCCTCATCTATCGCCGCAAAGAGATCCTCGTTCTGGGCGAGTAGTGCCTGGAGCCGCTGCCGCTGGTCCTGATCGAGGCCCTCGCAGCTCCGCTGGTAGAGATCCTCAACGGCGCGCCTCGCTTCCACGCAACGCTCGGCTCCCGCCGCCGCCGCCTTGTCTGGCCCCCCGGCTGACTCGGGAGCAGGATCTGGAACGCTCGCTCCCCGGCTCACAGGCCTGGTCTGCCCCGGCGACTGCCGCCGCCGCCGCCACTGTCTCTTTTTCTCCCGGCTCCGGCAAGCCCGCGTCCCTCGGCCTTCGCCGGGCCTGCCCTCCACCAGGTGAAGTCGCTCCCCCTGCCACACCAACTCCTGCCAGCTCAAGTCCAAACTGGCCCCCACTCGCTGCAGTACGTCCAGCCCCAGAATGCAGTCCTCCTGGATGGGTGCGAGGTAGCAGGGGTGGCGGACCGTCGCTGCACCTAGATGGAAGGCAAGCACCTGTTTCCCCCGGACTGCAGCGAGCTGTCCCGTCATGGTCCATAGCCGCAGGCTAGAGGCCTCCCATCCTCCCAAGCCAGCAGCCATATCACCCTGCAACTCACAACTGGCAACCCACTGAAGCTAAGCAGGTGTGAGCCTGGTCAGTACCTGGATGGGAGACCTCCTGGGAAAAACTAAGGTTGCTGCTGGAAGAGGTGTTAGTGGGGCCAGCAGGGGGTGCTCACCCTGCGGTCCATGTGGGTCCTAATGCCCCAGTATAGTGATGGGGACACTATACTGTAAACAGGCGCCGTCCTTCGGAGGAGACGTAAAACCGAGGTCCTGACTCTCTGTGGTCATTAAAAATCCCAGGGCGCTTCTCGAAAAGAGTAGGGGTGTAACCCCGGTGTCCTGGCCAAATTTCCAAATGGCCCTTACCAATCATGGCCTCCTAATACTCCCCCTCTATGAATTGGCTACATTACTCTGCTCTCCTCCCCACTGAGAGCTGGTGTGTGGTGAGCGTTCTGGCGCACTATGGCTGCCGTCGCATCATCCAGGTGGATGCTACACATTGGTGGTGGTGGAGGGGAGTCCCCATTACCTGTAAAGTGCTTTGAGTGCAGTGTCCAGAAAAGCGCTATATAAGTGTAAGCAATTATTATTATTATTATTATCCTGGGGGGTTGGTGCCCTCGGTGTCGGGGAGGACGCCCGGCCGGTGTAGGGTTACCGATGAACCGGTGTCGAGTAGGGCCAGGCAGGGTTGGTCCTCGATTTTGCAGTGGAGGTACAGGCCCCGGCTACAGCCGACTCGCCCCACGGTGGCGTGAGGGGCGCCGGTCTTAACAACGCTCTCCGGAGCGGGGGTTGAGGTGTTCGAGGGGCGGCCTTCCCCACGCTGAGTCGCCCCGTTCCCGTTTCCCGACGCCGATCGAGGAGTGCGAGGTTCGGGTTCCCGGCAGAACCGGGCTCGGTGTCCTCTCTTCCCGCAGTGGTTGCAAATCAGCGTGCGGGGCTGTTCCGCGGGGGTTGCTGCCCGGGCTGGCTCCTCTTCCCCCTCGCTGGATTCCTCCGTCGCCGTCTCGGTCAGCCGGCAGGGCGCACTGTGTCTGCTGGCGCTTCCAGTCACCCCGAACACGGCCTCAGCCCGTGTAGCAAGGGCCAAGGCCTGCTCCAGCGATGTTGGCGCGGCCAGCTGCACGTGGCGCCGCAGCTCCTCGGGTGAGAGGGCCTTGAGAAATCTTGAGAGCCATCTCCCGCTGCGCCTCCCGGGGGAAAGTTGGGTATCCTCGGCGGGCGAGGAACGCGACATCAGCGGCAACCGGGCCCAGTCGCTCTCCTGGTTGGCGCCGCCGCAGAGCCAGCCTCTCCCGCATCAAGTCCGGCGCCTCCTCTACACCGAGAGCCGCCGCCAGCGCCGTGTATTCGCCTCTGTCCTCCTCCGGGACATCCAGGAGTGCCTGGCAGGCCACTCCTTCCAGCGCCGCCGCCAGGTGGCCGACCATCTCCGCCCGGCTCCAGCCATTCGTCAGCGGGACCCTCCCACGACGGCGCCAGCTTAGGGCTGAGGCCTTTGCAGCGGCGCGGGTTGTACACCCAAACCGAGTCCCCGGGCTGGAAGGCAGGCCCCCTGCAGCGCAGGTCGTAGTACCGCTTCTGCCGGACCCCCGCCTGTGTCAGGTGGGTCTGTGCAAAGCTGTGCACCCGCTGCATCCGCTGCCGCAGGTCCCACTCGTAGTCCGGTCCAGCCGGCGGTGCCGACCCGTCTCCGGGCGGCGGGCCGAAGACCAGGTCCACCGGGGTTCGCATTTCCCGGCCCAGCATGAGCGAGGCCGGGGTGCACCCGGTGGATTCCTGGACCGCGGTCCTGTACGCCTAGAGCGCAAGGGGGAGGTGGCGGTCCCAGTCCCGTTGGTGCCGGGACACCAGGGTGGCCAGCTGGGTGGCGAGCGTCCGATTAAACCGCTCCACCAACCCGTCGCTCTGGGGATGCAGTGGTGTGGTCCGCGTCTTAGTGATCCCCAGGCGCTGGCACACTCTGGCGAAGACCTCGAAGTTACGCCCCTGGTCACTGTGTAACTCCTCCGGCACCCCCAGCCTGGCAAATATCCCCTCCAGCAGTGCATCGGCCACCGTTGGGGCACTCTGGTCCGGGAGGGCGTAGGCCTCTGGCCACTTCGTAAAATAATCCATGGCCACCAAGACGTAGCGGTTCCCGGCCTCAGTGCGCGGAAACGGGCCCAAAACGTCCACCCCCACCCGCTCCATAGGAGCCCCCACCTGGTGTTGTTGGAGGGGGGCCCGGGAGCGCTCGGGGGGACCCTTCTGCGCCACGCACAACGCACACGTTCGGCAGTAACGCTCCACGTCCCGGTGGCAAAGACCCCAATAAAAATGGCCTCGGAGACGCTGCAGGGTTTTTTTACCGCTGAAGTGCCCCACGCCCGGCTGGCCGTGCACCGCTCGGAGCACTGCCCTGCGGAGTGACCGAGGCACCACCAGCTGCCACCGTATCTCGCCACTGGAGGGTACCCGCCACCCCTGGCGCAGCACCCCGTCCTTTACCTTCAAGGCCTCCCACAGGGCGCAGAGGGCCTTGACGGACTTTGGGTGCGGGGCGAGCTCCTCTCGCGTAGGCCGCACTCCTGCTGCCCTCCAGCAGAGCACCGGCCCCACGTCAGGATCAGCTGCCTGACGCTGTGCCAGGTCTGGCAGGCCCACCCCCAGCTGCCCCTCCCGGGCCGTGGCCATGGCGCTCGACTCCACCACGGTGCGGACGGCCCCCTATAACAACACACTTTACTTTTACAGGACTACACAGGGTACTAGAACTACTAGGACATTATTTACACAGGTAGGGTCAGCCGCTGTCATCGTGCTGACCCTCAGACTCTCCCCGGCTACCACTCCCAGCATGCCCAGCGGTTTCTACGAGCGCCTAGGGGCGCTTCCTCCTCACCACCAGGTGAGGGCGTTACAATATCATACAAATTGTGCTTTTCTTTTTAAAGCAAATTTTATGCTTTAAATTAAATAAATTTTATTTATTATGAATGTGCCTGAAATTTATCAGTACTTTAGAGGGTTCTACCATTTTAGACGTTATGCTGTTCCTGTCTGATTTATCAAATGTGTCACTTAAATCTCCAGTCATTTCTATATCAGTCTGATGGCCTTGCAGTAAGGATTGCAATTCATCCAAAAATGCCAAGTTTTCCACTGGTGATACATACAAGGAAATGAATGTACATTATCCCCCAAAATCAAAAAAATTAAAATCAAATACCTCCCTCATCTGCAGGTGGAGAGAATAATGTCAGAATAAATACAGGTTTAAAAATCAGGAGCATTGATAGTCCTATTTTAAAATGACACTAAAATGCTCACAATATATTGGAAAAAAGCTCTGTAAAATGCAAAAATAATAAAAAATCCACTTAAAGTATGCTAAAAATGACAAGAATACTTAAAACAGGTGTGTAAAATTAAAATAAATAAAACAAATTAAAAATACATTCTAAATGGGTTTAAAATTCAGGAATGTGATTGGTCAGATGCTTACGATGAGTGCTGTTGGTGTTTCGTGTGATTTACCGAATTGAAAAAAAAATTCAATTTATAAACGGCAAGATCTCGTATGAAAAAAAAGTTCTTAAGTATCTTTGTTGTAACAGCTGCGCCAGAACTATTCAGATACATCAGAAAAGTACCTGAACTTGACTGGTTTATATTCAGTTATGTGCATTGGGAACGAAAGGGAGACTTAGATGGATTTTATTAGGTTTTAGGAATCAGAAAATTTATTTTTACACGTTTATGCCTACGAGCAGAAATAACTTCCTGCTTTCAGCGCCGTTTTTGTTTTTGCTTGTAACCTCGAACAGAGAAACCCAGTACTGACTCACAGAAACACCCCAGAGTTTCTGTGTTTCTGGGATTTAAGAGGGATGTATGCACCGGTGTTAGGAGTCTGGAAGGAGGAGACGCGCATTCCGCAGCTCGCCGAGTCCTGTCCTATATAACCGCAGAGCCCGGACACACACAGCCTCTCCAGCCAGTGTTGGAGATTTACAGGGTTAAAGCTCAGAGGTTGAGAGTAGAGTTTGTGTGCGAGTATAAGATTAAGGTAATAGGGTTTGGTGCACAGAGGAGGTTTAGGTTTGGTTTTTGTTTGCTTTTGACACATTTGTAACGGCCATGGCGGCCTGTAGGGTCGGCATGCGCCGTTATATTTGCGCGCGTTTGGTGTATAAGAGAGGTGAGGGCTCGGCTCACTCGGGTGATATTTCACGGTTGGACTTTTCAAGGAAGGTGTTACAGAAAGAGTTAAAGGTTAAGGCATTAGATGTCAATTGTTTAATTACTTTGCCGAAGGGAATTGGTTTTGACATTAGTTTCAAATCGGGAAAGTTATTGGAAGAATTTTGGAGAAAAATAGAAGAGAAAAAAGATGTGGGTCTGATTAGAATGTTTGAATGGCAGAAGCTGACGGATCTTTCTAACAGGACTGTGATTGTTCGTATGTTTAATGAGATGGTGATGATGGAAGATATTGTGACATGGTTGTCTAAGTATTGTTTAGTGAAAGGTGAGCCTCAGAAAGTCTTGGATGATGATGGCATCTGGAATTGTGCATGGAGAGTACCTGTTTCGTTGCATGAAGACAAAAATGGTTATGGTGGATTTAAACACATTCCTTCTTTGATTGGATTAGGTGAAAATAGAGGCCTTGTGTTCTACCAAGGGCAGCCAAAACTGTGCAGGAGGTGTGGGGAGCTGGGTCACTTTGTGGATGCCTGTACAAAGGTGGTGTGTAGTAAGTGCAAGGAAATTGGACATGCATATACTGAATGTACAAGCGTGAGGAAATGTAATCTCTGTGAGTGTGAAGGTCATGTGTTTAAAGACTGTCCAAATTCCTTTGCAAATAGAACAAAACTGGGAAGACCAATGCAAAAACAGGAAGAGTTTGAAGAGGTATTTAGGGCTGGAGCAGTGGTTCTGGATCAGGAACTGGATGTGGTTGACGTTGAAGAAAGTAGTGGAAAAGAGAGCGAGGGTTCAGAATGGAGTGAAGGAGATGAGGCTGAGGTAGAAGAGAATGATAATGATGTGGAAAGTGAGGTGGACTCTGAATTGATTGGTAGCATCTCTCCTGATCGTCTGCCACCCGTGGAGACTGAAAGCGCTCAAATGTAATGTACAGAACAGAGGGTGCAGTCTAAAAGGTCCGCTGAGACATCTGATTTAGAAAGTGATCTAACTCCGAGTGGAAAAGTGAGGGAAGATCATTTTCAGAGTCCTCAGATGACAGGTTCTCCCATGGGATTAGTTCTCTCCAATCCTACTGATCCAGCTTTAGAACTAGAGACTCAAGGAGGGCAGGTGGAGAACCATCCTATTGATGGTGGAGGAGGAGGCAAGGAGAGCAAATGGAAAAAGAAAAAGGCCTGTATAGTAGGTGTCACAGACTGAATGATTCTAGCCAGAGCTTTTAGTCTCCCCTGGTCTAACTTTAAGTATGGCTCTGAACATTGTGTCCATAAATGTGAGAAGCATTCGATCCAAGTTAAGGGCAAGGACTATATTATCATTTGTGAGTAAGGTAAATGCTGATATTATGTTGTTACAGGAGTGTGGATTACCTTTTAAAAACAGCTATAAGGATATGGAAGAACTGTGGACATTGGGCCCATCAATTTGGAGTGGGTCCAATGAGAATAAATCTGATGGTATAGCTGTTTTAATTAAAAATAAGATGGTAGAGGTACGTCAGTACCTTGTAGTGAAACCAGGGAGAGCACTGGTGGTGTATCTGGGTTTCATGAATATCAAATTTAAACTTTTAAATGTGTATTGTCCGAGTTGCCCACATGACCGATAATTCCTAATTCAGGAATTGAGAGAATATTTATTGGGATGGGAACCACTGGTTTTAGCTGGGGATTTTAATTGCCTTTTAGAAAGAGAAGGCAGAATGAGGGGTGAGAGACAGGTCCAATTTGATAAGTCATCAATATTATTACAAACGGTATGTAAAGATTTTAAACTGAAAGATGCCCTCAAACTTCATAGTCAGGGGAGGGCAGGCTTCACATGGCACAAGTCTAATGGGACCCAAGCGTCACGGATAGATTTTGTTTTGATACGTGATTTTACTTGCACAACTGCAGGCTTAACCCCTGTTTTTTTCTCTGACCATTGTTTACTATCATGTACACTTGCTATTCCAAAGGCTGTTACTGTGGGGAAGGGTGTGTGGAAGCTGAATATTTCACTTCTGGAGGATGAGGAAGTGAGGAGCAGGTTCAGGGAAAGATATAAGGAATGGCAGTCTTTGTATGACCTGTTTGGCTCAAGAGCACAGTGGTGGGAGGAGGTGAAGGAGCGTACAAAAGCATTCTTCATAGAGATGGGGAGGAGAAAACAGGCTAGGATACGAAGGGTTGAAAACGGATTACAAAAGAGATTGCAGAGGTATGTTAAGTTATTAGAAGAGGGGTGGGACTTCAGTGAGGAAATCAAAGAATTAAAGAATGAGCTTTTAAATCTCTCTAGAGAAAAGATTAAAAAAATAATGTTTCAAAGCAAAGTGAAAGAGCTTGAAGAAGGTGAAAAATGTACAAGATTCTTTTTCAAGAAAAGGGTTGCAGGGAGGGGACTAATGTCAGCATTGAAGGGAAGAGAGGGGGTTTTGTAAACTTGTATGGAAGACATGTTGACTGTAGCTGAGGAGTTCTATGGGGAGTTGTTTGGAAAGAAACAAGTGTCTAAGGATTTGTTAGAAAAATTTGTGCAAGTCATTCCAAAGAGTGTAAAAGACGATACCGTTTTATCAAAAGGCCTTTCTGTACAAGAGTTAATAGAAAGTTTGAAGACCTTCAAAATGGGCAAGACTCCAGGGTTGGATGGTCTACCCATTGAGTTTTATAGAGCCTTTTGGGATATTTTAGCATTGGATCTTTTAACCATTTTTAAAGAATTTGAGTTTTTAGAAGAACTGCCGGACAGCTTTAAGACGGGAGTTGTGATCTTACTATTCAAAAAGAATGATCGCACAGACCTGGCAAATTGGCGACCGATAACTTTATTGAATTGTGATCTTAAACTGTTTTCCAAGTGTTTAACGCTTCGATTAAAATCTGTCCTGAGTGAAGTCATTCATCCAGATCAAGTGGTGTGGCAGGGAGGAGGATCACGGACAGCCTGATACTGATTAGAGATACCATAGGTTATGCGAGAGAGAGGAATATTGGATTATCGGTCTTAAACTTGGATTTTGAGAAAGCTTACGATCGTATCTCTCATGAGTATATGTTTTGAGTACTACAACAGATGGGGCTTTCAACCAGGTTCCTCACTTGGGTAAGGTTATTATATAAGGGTATAGGAAGTAGAATAATGATTAATGGAAGCATGTCAAATGTGGTTAATGTGAATTGCGGTGTTCGCCAAGGCTGTCCGTTATCCCCACTCCTTTTTGTTTGCTGCATAGAACCACTGGCACTAGCCTTAAGAATGGAGAATGGGATTGAAGGCATTAAAATCCCTGGGAGTGGGGCCCAAGAGGTGAGAACTGTACTATACATGGACGATGTAAATGTTTTTTGTACAGATTATAAGGGAGTCAGAAATAGCTTGGAGGTGACAACCCAGTTTTGCGGAGCATCAGGGGCCAAGCTGAATAAAAACAAATGTGTGCTGATGCAATATGGAAACTGGAGTGAAGAGGAAAATGTGGGAATCACAATTCGTAGAGATGAAATAA
The DNA here is from genome assembly GCF_059453375.1 of Lepisosteus platostomus. Taxonomy (NCBI): domain Eukaryota; kingdom Metazoa; phylum Chordata; class Actinopteri; order Semionotiformes; family Lepisosteidae; genus Lepisosteus; species Lepisosteus platostomus. Next base: position 44,841,138 of record NC_142615.1, on the reverse strand, counting down.
AGATCTTGGGAATAAACTTTGACAGAAATGGGATGGGGAGTAGGAATTGGGAGAGGGTGGTAGGGAAAGTCAAAAGCAAGATCGGTCTGTGGAGTTTAATGGAATTAACAATGGAAGGCAAGGTTTTAGTTGTCAAGACTGTAATTTTACCATTACTGTTGTTTGTCAGTGCTGTTTTTATGCCATCAAGGTCTGTTTTATTGGTTTTAAAGAGGGCTATTTTTTTTTTCTGGAGGTCGAAATGGGAGAGAGTAAAGAGGGTGGTTGTAGAAAAAAAGGTGGAAATGGGTGGAAAAGGCATGCCTGAATTGTTCACTTTCCTAATATACAAATATGTATCATTACATTTGTCTTTAGCGGTAGGGAACAGGGGGAAAGTATCCTTTATGTCTCGCTTTTTGTGTGGTTTTTATTTAAGGACATTGAAAGTTTTAGAGATCCCTTTAACAGCACCTGTTGCTTTTAACCTCCCATATTCATATTTTATCATAAAGAAATTTTTAAGGGAATGGAATTTGGAAAATGAGGCACTGGATGTGTTGACAAGTGCAAGAAGGTTGGAACTTGTTGTGCGGGGTAGAGGTGCAGTATGTAGTATGTCATATTCGTGGCCTCGTGGCTGGAGATCCCAGCCATGTTTGGAAAAGGTTTGGCCACATGGTTTTGTTGAATAGACACAGAGACATGTGCTGGTTGATTGCACATGAAGTTTTACCAACAAGGGCTGTGATGCATTCGAGAGGCATGGGGAAGACATCAAGGTGTCCAGTGGAAGGATGCGGACAAGAAGAATCCTTCCGGCACGTCCTGTGGGACTGTGGCATCGCAAAAGAGGTGTGGACATTGGCTAACAGCTGGATAAGGTGCTTTCTGGCTTGCGGTATAAGTGACCCCCAGGTAGTGCTCTATGGATATGGACTTGAGAAGCTATCGAAATCAGAAGAAAGCAAAGCCTGGCAGGTCATCTGTTGCCTAAGGGAAGCTTTATGGAAGACTAGATCTACATTGGTATATAGAATGGAAAAAATTCGGCCTCTGTCAGTGATACAGAAGACTGTGTCTTATTTGAGAGACTACATTTTGATCCACCGGAGAAGATTTGGGGAGAAAGAGACTGAGAGGGTCTGAGAGTTGACATTATGGCCCAAGCATGTTGCAATCATGGATCACAAGTCATGTTTCAGCAGGTCATGTTGGAAACTTTTTTTTGTGATACCTCTTCCCTTGCACAAAAACTGTCTAGTGTTTTTATTCTTCGCTTTTGTATCTTATTTAATTTTATGTAGAACTTAATAGTGTAAGTTGTTATTGCTTGTGTATCAATAAAAACTTTAAAATTTAAATTTCCTTTTGAGCTGATGCTGGGTTCTTTCTCTAAAGTTATTGGAGTTGTTGGTTACTGTGCTAGACCGTCGGGAATAGCGCTATTATTTATTTCTTCTGCTCAAACAGGGCCGGGCAAAACTTAAACTATAACCCTGTTTCAGAAAGATTGAGTCTGAGGGGTAATAGGTGGAGGTTAAAACCCCAAATAAGGGGCTGTTGTTGGTGAAAGCAGTAGATTGGGTCTGATTTTGCTCGTTATTGACCTCACTCACGCAAACTCCGTACGCATTAATGTAGGCGGGGCTATGTGAGATAAAGATAAGAGTGTCCCTTTGTGGGGAGTCCCTTCCCCTGCCCACTCTCCCACTAGGGTCTGTTGTAACCCAGTGTGAAATTCAGCATATTGCAGTTCACCTTTTGATCGCTCAGCTGAGAAGCCCTGGGAATATAGGGCAAACACAGGAGACACCCACCAGCCTCAAAGGAGAGTTTTTATCCCCAAAGGATGACTTGTTTTACAACAGCAGACAATATCAAGAAACAAAAACCTCTATTCTGCTGCTCCAGGCTGGTTTCACTGGGAACAAGTGGGGCTGTTTGTAGAGGGGTGGAGGAAGTTAGATATAAAGTGTCCAGTCTTGTCAAGGGTAATAAAGTTCATTAGATCTGATTAACCAGTTAAAATGAAATGGTCTGCTTTCTACACAGAAGCCAGTTGTCTCTTCTCAATGTGGGGATGAGTCAGTCAGTCAGTCAGTCACATTACAGCGAGGCAGGACTGAAAGTCTTGTGTGATCTATTTCATCTCCTGTTACCCCATCTTCCAAAGACAATGGTCCAGTCCAGCCTGGAGTGTCCCAGACTGCTCTGTCTGTGACAGTGGAAGGCTTATCTTTTGTCTCTTGTCCAGCCGGGATGTGACAAATAATGACCCCTCAATGAAGGAAACCTTGGCCTTTGTTGGTGATTACACCCCCTGGCAATGTTACAGGCATTGGGGGAACCTCGGTGATCCCACAGTCCCCCATAAACACTGGCCAGTCTACACAAACCTCATTCATCACAACCCTGACCCCTGTTGTGTCACCCAGGTCTTCTCTGTGAGACGATTATTCAGGGAAATTTAAGGAATATATTCCAAAACAGTCAATGGAAGTATGGAATTAAAATTAGTCAAATCTTTATAGATGGAGTATGTCACCTGTTTAATATACTTTTACATTGTGACAAAATTGGACAAATTTTTAGTCCACCATATATACATGCAATGTTTTAAAGACGGGTCTCTGCACTGCACAGGAATCTCGGTTCACTTACAAAAACTTCAGCTTATAACCCATCTGAAGTGTTTTTTTTTTTACTGCTTGTTCTTTAAGGTTAAGATACTAACTCATTGACATTGTTGATTAAAATAAGACTATTGACAAAAAAGAAAGTATTCATCACAAAGGTATTATGCCAAATAAACTCTAGTAATCAACAGCAATTAAGAAAAGAAAACAAAGACATCTTCTGAGGATGCCAGATGAAAATACAAACACACACACTCACACTTAGGGCCAATTTTACCAGAAACCAATTAACCCACCAATGATCTTGGACTGATGTCTGAAAACCAGAGCCCGTGAAGGAAACCAAAGCAAACAGTGTAATATAAAAGTTCTTCAGGTATTAGTAGAACAGACCTAGCTTATTAATATAATACTGATGTCTGAACTTCATAGAATGGTGACACTTCAATCTTTCATATTCAATGTTTTGCACAAAATCAACAGCTGAGAACAGACTGTCGTATACCTTTACCCAGTGGTTTTCAGAGCAGAGACATCCATGTGGGCAAGAGTACTTTCCCTGCGGTCCGCCGCACTTCAGCTACCTACGTTCTGGCTGTGTTCTGTGTACTCATGGGAGCGTGGCCTGTATTGAATATCGGGCATTTTGTGCAAATTAATAATGTGAGCATATTAGTATGATTTGTGTTGAAGCCAAACAGAAAATCGCTGTAAGAATTTAATCTCCAGTGTCACTCCTAAATGCTGACCATCACCCATCTTCTGATTTGTAGATGCATGTGTTAATGGATATTTCTTGTCTTCTTTTATTCACCCATATGCTCTTCTCTGCATCATTAAGTACTTCTGGGTCATCTCTTGTACCTTGTGGCATCTTGGCTGGTGGTGAATGGCAGGTTGCTGCTATAAAAATAACGTGCCTACTAATATGATTATGTTGAAGACAAAACCAAAACAATACAACTGTTTTGCACTGTACAATTTACACTATCACAAGCTTGTCATATTTACAGTCATCAAATGATTTGGGATGCTGTTCCCGTGAACAATGTTGTTGGTTTAAGAAACAGATTCAATTTCAAATCTTTAGATTTTAAATATAAACCACTGACAATATGGTAATCACTTTTGCAACTTCTTAAAAGTTATAAGATAGCTGTAGAGCCATGTTGTCTTTAACCTATTCAGAAACTACCACTTAAATTGTAAGAAATTGTTCTCTAGACACATCTTGTGGGCTCTGTTCTCGATGAATTGGAAAGGTGTCACTCATGAATTCCAGTACTCTGTCGATCTCTCTCTTATCAAGAGACTACCCATCTAACGCTGCAGGAAACTCCAGTGCCTGGTCTGGGAATGCTGTGCTATTCAGATTCTGTCAATAAATTTCAAGAATGGTTCACTTCTCAAAAGCTTTTTTTTGTTTACACGATGTGGCATTTCTTTGCAGTAACAATTGAGTGGGGTAGTTATCTGCCTTCTATGCTCTTCTGAAAATTATGTATCTTTTTGGCAGTCCCATATCCCTTCCTTATATCCTTGCTGGTGAGAATGAGAAATGCCATTTTTAAGACAATAACACAAACATAATTCTAACATTAATTTTAAGCTACAAGAAAATATATATCTTCAAAATATGCACTTTAGTACACTTACTGAGTTTCTGTTTTGGAAATGGTCAGTGATCCAACCACTCCAGAACTTGTCCTTTTGCCTTGAAATGATTTTCTGGAAATGCTATAATCAAAGAGGAGCTCCTCTCCCTCAACAATGTCATTTTTTTGTCACAGACAGGATTATGACAGGCTGTTCGTTTATATAAATGACCCTCTTACAGCCTTGATGTATTTATTTTCTTTGATGGATTTATCCACCTTCTGATCGTCTCCATATCCGTGAGGCAGGAACAGTGTTCTTCACGAGCATCAATGCACGTTTTTTATGCAGGTCCATCAAAAAAAGAAAAGATGTATCTTCTCTCCCTCTGCCATCTGTGCCGTTAGGGCTTCAGCGGCTGTCTCTGTGATGATCTTGCCATGATAATCACATACCACCTCTCCTTTCTGAAAACCTGGAAGTCGCAATCTTCTTCCCCTTCACAGGATTGTCACTGATGCTCAGGCCTTCCCAGATTTGATGCTTTTCTATCTTTTTAATTTGCTTGTCATTTGGTGGCAGTTCTGTCTTGGGCTTCCACTTCTCAAACACTTCAGATACTGTTGATGCATTGGCTGAGCAGTCCATCTTTTGAATATAGTAGGTTACATCTAGTGTAAAGGTCTAGAAGGAAAACCACATAAATCCTCAGAATATATTCCAAACTTAGTGTTTGTCGGTGAAGATAATTGATTTGTAAACTTGCCATTAACGGTCTGCAGTCTCACTTCCTCTGTTCTGATTTCCACCTGTCATGACTTCTAGTCAGTTTCAGATGCTCCTTTTTTTTGTTAAGCTGACCATATAATAACACTGGAAACACCTTTATCAGCTGCTGAAAGGCTGTAGCATCATCCATCTTCGGACATGTAAATCCTGCAGCTGCTGTTGTGGATCTTGGCCTTGATCCACTGTTGTAAAATTTTTAAATAAAATATCACAGGTCTCTGTAACACAGTCAAAAAATAACTGAAGAGGTGTACTGTATTCAAACGTACTCCACAGCAGGCATGCATTCTTGTCCAGAGTCTGATGATTGATTGCTTGACCTGAAGTTAAAAAAAAAGAAATGAATGATTGTTTTGTGAGAGACTTATTTTGAGATTGTGATGATGCTTACTAAACTCCTTGTCCTGCAAAGCCTTCAATTACTTTGATTGCTGAGCAGATGCTGGCTGAGTCGGTATTCTATAATGTTTCTCTGCGGGCACATTGGGTCATCTCAATTGCCCTCCTGGCTGGTAATGAATGGCCGGAGGTATCTACAAAAGAAACAAGCAAGCATTTGTGATTGTTTCCAACCCACAGAAATATAAAGTAATATTATTCTGTTTACTTCTCATGCAGTCTTCTCAAGTCGTTGGAAGGACTGTGAATTGGCTCTCCCGCAGATGAACTGAAAAACTTTCTGTCTTCCTTCACAGCTGCTGACCTGGGCATTACAGCTTAGTTTAGTGAAGTAAAGATGAAACAGCTGATAAAACACAAATAAAATGCAATTAAGGTAAATTGGAGATTTTCTTAAATACTATACATGATGGGAGCTATGCAAGTGGAGGTCTTTTGTTCTGTATTAACATGGATTTTAATGGGCTTCTATGAAAATTGGCCATGGTGTGAGTGAGTCCTGTGATGGACTGGTGTCACATTATGGGTGATACAGTACTTTGCATCCACTGCTTGCCAGGATGGTTCCAGTTCTACCATAACCCTGAATTGAGTGGATGGGTATATCAATGTAGCCATCAACTTGCATGTTCCTCTTCTTCACTCAACGCAAAGGAAGCCACCTGTTGTTTGAGGTTTTGTGCTCTTTAACAGGAATGATGACCATTTTTGTGCCCACTTGTTGAAACAACACTTTCTTTGCACCCATTCCTCAACCTGTAATAGCGAGAAAATAAAAATGAATACACCAAACTGTAAAAATCCCATATATGTGTTGTAACAGAAGGAATAAGGTTCTTGATCCCGAGATGAAGTAAAACAGATGAGTTTATTGCATGCAAGGAACAATAAAGCCGAAGTCTTGTTTCCCGCAAGAAACAACAAAACCGAAGTATTGTTCAATGTGCCGGTACAAACTTTTAGGTTATATAGTCCTTGCTTGCTGCTTCAGACGTCATTCGGTGTTATGGTAAGGGGAGGGGGTCATGGTATTTGGCCAGTTAAAAGACCCTGGCCAAATGGTCAGTTTAAGATTACGCCCCCAGGGGGTTCCTAGCTCGCATCTGGAATCCTTATCAGTTAACCCCCTTTCCTGCCATAAACCCCTGTTGCTTAGAAGTCTAATTTTCAGGCAGAACTGACTTAAGTTGACCCTTTTTACATCTTGTCTCTTACTTCACATGGCTAAGCATGGGTTTAAAGTATATTCAACAGTGCAGGTGCATCCAAAGAAATAGATTTTCCCAAGCCCTCGGAAAGAATTACCATTTCCAAAGATGTCTAGTTTCAAGCATTAACATCCAAAGTACCTGTCTTAGCTGGGGCAGGAAGTTTGCCAAGCCACCTGAAAGAATTACCATCCCTTGGGGCAAGAGGGTTTGAAAGGGTTTGAAGAAAAAATCTTCTGAATTCAGGTCCTGGATTGTTGTGAATAGAAGTGGGCAAAACAGGGTTATAATCTTTGTCAAAGAGCGCATGGCTGCAACTCAGCGACTAGCTTCCTTTGCACTAAATGAAGAAGAGGAAAAGGTGAGTTGAAGGTTTTATTGATATTTCATTGCTAAAAACTGTCTTTAGCTTTCAATGGTATGTGAAGAATACTGCATTTAAACTGCATTTTTATTTTTTTTATTTTCTCTTTTTGTTTTACTGCTACTTTATTAACTTACGCTGTGATGCAAACTGCAGAATGGAAATGGAACATTTTTTTGTGTATGCAAGAGGAGAACCAGTTCACAATCCTACCTATGGTCTGCGAAGACTGCATGAGAAGTAAATTGAATTATATAATTATTTTGATGTATTTTCTTTTTACTTTTCTGTGGCTTGAAAACAACCAATTTATATATGTTTGTTTTGCAGGTACCACCTACCACTGATTACTTGCTATGTTGCAAGAAGGGCATTTGAAATGGAAATAAAGATGCTACATATTGATCAGAAAACTGTCCTGAATGATTTAGGTGTTTCAAATGGAACTGTTGAAAACCTAGCCAGAAGGCTGACAGATGAGGACATGTGCTCAGCCAGCAAACTAATTCATGACATTGTAGAAGCAGGATCTTTGTAAGTGTCACAGTGATATCAAAATTCAGTATTTGAAAGTCAATATTTAAGATAAACAAATTTCTCATATTTTTTTAAACTTCAGTTCAGGATCAGGAGAGCAATCTTCAGGCTATGGACAAGAACGTACAGCTGCTATACAGTAAGTTTTAATTCAATATCCCTCTTTCAGTTACCTTTTAGCCACTCTGTCTTAGATCTGAGATATTAAAGTTTTCTTTTTACAAATAGGTCCACTGTGGCAACTACTGCATATAGATGCCCAAAGATGGTTGATGCTGCAGCCTTCCAGAAGCTGATACAGATGTTTCCCGTGACATTAGATGGCCAGCCTCCCAGAAAGAAAGAGCGCCTGAGAGTGACTGGCGTTCACGATCGCCACTGTTACAATAGATGGAGAGCTGAGCAGAGGAAAAGGAGGCAACAGAACATATTCGGTAAGAACAGGATTTCTTCCCTTTTTAAAGAGTAATATTTCAAGAGTCTATTACTGGATATATTCTTTGGGTGGATTTCTGATTTCTCACTACAGATCAATACAATAGACGGTTACCAACAGAAAGCCAAGTGACCCATTATATAGAAAAAATGGGATGGTCAACCAATACACCAGCTGTGTCCGAGGTACTTCAGAACTGGAAGCCGCATGTAGAAGTCCAACCAAATGGCAAGGACATTGAAAATCTGGTAAAACTCCAAACCTGGAGAGGCCTGCACATCGTTGACGATCCTGTGAAAGGAAAGAAGGTTATAACTTCCAGGCATTTCCAGAAGGGAGAGGTGGTGTGTGATTACCATGGCAAGGTTATCACAAAGACAGATGGAGAAGCCCTAATGGCACAGATCGCAGAAGGAGACATGGGATATCTATTCTTTTTTGATGGACCTAAACAAAAAATGTGCATTGATTCGCGTGAAGAACACTGCACCTGCTACCCGGATATAGACACATTTGGAAGGCGCATAAATCATTCAAACAAAAAAGCCAGCCTCAGACCAATTAAAGAATCTTTTGTAATTGACGAAAAGACTGACATAATTCTGTTCTTGGCAAAAAGAGAGATTACAGTGGGAGAAGAGCTCCTATATGATTATGGTGTCTCCAGGAAGTCGTTTAATGGAGAAGGACAATCTCTGGAGTGGTTGGACGAATGATCATAAAATAAAGCTTTTATTTTTAATAGGTTTGTTGATTTATTGTGACATGGCCAGGGCAATAAGCAGTCTGAGGATTTATTTCCAAACGGCATAGATCAGTGAAGTAGTGCAACACACTGGATCATTATATTATTAGAATCTATTCTACTTAAATTAGGTAGGTTAGGGTTAGGTGCAGGAACACTGTATTTAGGATTTGTTTGCAGTGATTCTGTGTTTCTAGCTTCAACACAGTGATGTATATATAGGCTCAGTGATTTATTGGTACATGCCCAGGGCAATAATCAGAATGAGGATTTATTTCCAGACGGGCTAAAGGTAGTGTTGTGAAATACTTCAATACACTGGATCGCAGATTTAGACCCCCTGCACTCTTACTCCTTAAATAACATTTTAGAATAATACGTTTAGTATATTTAGTCCCTAATGCTGAAAGAAATGATCACTTGTTTAACATGCACAGGTGTGTCTCAAAGGATGCAGTGCTCCTGAAGGGCTCTCAAACCCTGCATTTCAGATTCCTAGTTGTATCCCTCACATGTGGCACCTCAGAATGATTTCTAACCTTATCTGTGGTGTCTTTAATCCCTATTGCTCAATGCATGGTGAACTTACTGCATACATGTGTCTTGAGAATGAGGAATGGGCCCTTGAAACACTCATTTGCCTGTTTCACAAATGATCGTATTTTACTAGAGATTCTGTTTGGGATTCAGATGTGCATTCGGACAGCAATCCCTTTAAAAAAAATGATACGTTCTGGATGAGGTCAAAGGTGCAGGAACACTGTATTTAGGATGTGTTTGCAGTGATTCTGTCTCCTGCTTCAATGCAGTGATATATAGATATGCTCCTGTAATTTATTGGTACATGCCCAGGGCAATAAGCAGTCTGAGGATTTATTTATCGACCTTCTACAGCCCCAGTGTGTGCGGGTCTCTTCTTCGTGGAGAAGAAGGATGGGAGACTTTGACCCAGCTCTGACTATCCAGATCTCAATGAAATAACTATTAAAAAAAAAATAATAACATCGATAGCACTTGCCTCAAATAGCAGCAGCTCTCGAGTCAGTGCAGGATGCGACTGTTTTAAAAAAACTAGATCTTTGGGGGTGTACAGTATAATCTTATTCGTATACGAGAAGACAATGAGTGGGAAAACAGCTATTAATGATAACACATGGACATTAGGAATATCTGGTTATGCCTTTTGGCCTAGTTAACGCTCCAGCAGTCGTCCAGGCTTTCATGAAATGGAGTTGATCGCGAAAGATGACAACAGCCAAGTTCAATCAGACTCGGCCGTCAGTAATTAGTCATCACCGCTGACACATCTAACAAAGGAGAGTCACGATTATGTCTTCCACTGGGAGCACCCCTTGTGTTTCGCCAGTCCTGCTGCATGTACAGTGTAGAAAGCTCCACCTACAATGTAGACACATTTTAAATGCCAGAACTGCTCAGTTCTAGTAGAGTTGGAGGACAGATTTTGCATTTTGGAGGGGCGCATTAGCACACTATTAGATATTAAACATATTGAGCGGAGGATAGATTCAGCTCAGTCGGAGCACTCAGTCAATTCAGAATTGGCTGCAGTCCCTCCCGGCCCAGCTGTCTCCAGCTTGACACTGGCACCAGCAGTGACCACACGCGAGCCCTGGGTCAAGGTCAGATGGGGGTCTAAAAGCTCAAAGACGACCCCCTGCACACCAGTTGCCCATCCGACTCAGCAACAGGTTCTCTGCTTTAGGCAGCGTGTCCGTCGATGGGGATAAGGTGCTCTGAATTGGCAGCTCGATAATCAGGAACGTTAGAACTCCTAACCGTCACAAATCTGAGGTTTCCGTAAAATGCTGACATTGAGGCGAAACTAGACATTTTCCAGCAATGAAGTCTCCACCTTGGTTGTTCATGCTAGAACTAATGAATAAAGTATCAACAATCTGAGATGTTAAAGATTAACTTCGTTTTATTGCATTTTATTGTGTCTGGTCCCTTACAAATCCTTTACAGTAACCTATAGTAGGCTATATTCTTACTAAACCACTGGTTAGAGACTTGGTGTGCATCAAATAGATGAACCTTAATCAATAAGGGAACAGCCTGGGCTTTTTTTAAACAGTCTCCACCCAAACTGGAGAGGATCATTAATTCTAACCAAGTTGCCCGCCTGTTTGCTAAGAGCACATCCCCAGGTCTCAGTACTGACACACAGAAGGACATGATGGAAGGCTTAATACTCCACATATAGTACTTTTTAGAAGTGTATAATGTTAGCATGCCCAGAGGGGTTGGGCAGCCAGTTGATCTCGAACCTCGAGAAATATTTGTTGTCCTCCTTACTAAGGAGTTTTTGGTTCCTCTCCTCCATTTTCTTCTGGTCTTTTCTGATCTGTATTCACATGTATGGTCACTTGCTTCTGGAATGGTCTAAGAACATCGAGGCCATTTACAAGAAGTGTCAGAGCGGGCTTTACTTCTTGAGGAGGCTCAGGTCCTTCAATGTACCTAGTAAGATGCTACATTTGTTCTATCAGTCGGTGGTGGCGAGCGCCATTTTCTACGCAGTGATATGCTGGGGCTCTGGGATTAGAGCCGTGTATTCTAACAGGCTGAATAAGCTCATCAGGAGAGCAAGCCCTGTCATTTGGTCTGGCCTGGACCCAGTGGAGGTATTGGCTGAGAGGAGAATAATGTCCAAACTAGAGGCCATCATGGACAACATCTCCCATCCCCTCTATGACAGGCTTGTAGAAATGAAGAGCACGTTCAGCAGTAGACTGATTTATCCACAGTGCGACAGGGAGCGCTACAGGAGGTCATTCTTGCCTTCTGCCATAAGACTGTACAACACATCCACCTTGCGTCTGGGCAGAGGCAACATTGACAGTGACCTGTTTCTGGACTGAACAGTAAACTGATACATCTGTTCTTTTTCTTTTTCCATTTACAACCATTTTTGTGCAATATATGTCAGGGACCTGTGCAGTATATTTATATTCAAATTGTGCAATACGACTTTTTTGTGTACTGTTCTTTTCTGGTTCGTTCTCTGTGTGTTCCTGACTGTGAGTAACTCTTCTTAGTGCACTTCTCACTGTACTGATTGTATTGTATGTATTGTGTTATTATTATTGTATCATTCGTTACACTGTGGCTGTGTTGTCTGTGTTAAGCTGCTGTTTCACTGCAATGTCCCTCATGGAATCAATAAAGTATCCATCTTTCTTTAAGCACCTTGGAGCAACCTTGTTGTGAAAGACGCTCTATAAAAATAAATTGAACTGAATTAATAAAGTTGATTATGTAGTCAGCGTGTTTGTATTAACCCCTTTCTCTCTCTCAGTGCTGTGTTAATGTACTGTAATGTCCAGTCCTCTTAGCCAGTGCCTCTAGAGCAGGGGGGTCTCAAACAAGCAGCACGAAGCAATTATCTGTGGCCTGCAACGACTCACTTGGACTAACACAAAGTTACCCATGAAATTCAGTAATTTGATGCATTGTTCTAGAGATTCATTTTCTGTTAAATAATCGCCATGGAGATATTGTAGCGAAGCAGAGGTGCACCGAGCTAATGTAAGTGCCACAGTGCAGGCTAAGAACTATAGCTGGGAGATGGTCTGAGGGTCCGTAGATTGACCACTAGGTCACGCTGCCTATGTAAATAGTGACTATAAAACCTAAGGTAAACAGTATTGTTAAATTAATTGTTTACTCCTGTTTTGTCCCTTGTCTTGTTACCACCCTAAACCCGCGTACGTGTCCTATTCACATCCCCTATGAGTGTGTTAAGTCTCTCTTCCCCAATTGCTGCCTGATGGAGTGCTGTTAATAAAGAACGTAGACAGAAAGATTTGCCAGGTTAGTCTTCACATCTGGTAGAATCATAACAATGTTTGGCAGGATGTACGTCAGTGAACAGTTTCTCTCATCAATGAAGATCAACAAAATCAGTTTATGCTGAAGACTCACTGATGAACGCGAATGAGCAAAATTGTGATATCAGGCCTGATGTTGACGTTCTGGTCTCTGCAAAATGCAGAAGCAACAAAGGAGCCAGAAGGACAAACTTCAGAAATAACCTCACACGCCAAGTACATTGAGGTAAAGTTAACCAACGTATGAAATAAAAATTTCAATTATTTTTTTTAAATATTTGATGTATTTTGTATGTGTATGAATGCGGCCCCCCAATTCATTTGAGTTTGAGACACCGGCTGTAGATTCTAGATTAAATGTTGGAGATGACGATGCTCTTCAAGCTCTGTACTATACCCTGTGTTTCTTTGTCAGAACAAGATTGTGGGAAGCTGTTTAGAGATTTGTAAAGGAACAAATCTGCTCCGTTTTGCTTGTGTGTTTTGTACTTCTGTGGCAGAAGCCAAAGAAAGTTCCACAGCAGTGGACAATAATGTAGCTCCAGGATCATTAATGACAACTTCCCCCCCCATCTTAACAGATAACCCCGACACAGCTATCCTCTTTCCTGACCGTTCCTTCATCTCCTATCGCAGACCAACTAATCCGCGCAACCTCGTTCACAGCTCCCTTGACCTCACTCAGCAATCATCCACACCACGCACTTTCTTCTGCAACGAACTTCACAGCATCACCTGTGAATACATATCCAATACCACACTCATTCAAAGGTCCCCTCTGGACAATTCTGTCACCCAGATGACATCATGCATTTCGGGTGATCTTAGAACATTTTAGAAAATGCCCAGCTATTGACATTGGTGAAAACGACGACTCACAGACCATTTCAGGGAACACGTCAGAGCTGCAATTTCTCCACACTGATAGTTCCCTTATTCACCTCTAAAGGCTACGATCTTCCTTATCTCCCCATCTGCTATTGCAGAAAGACATCCAAAACCATACTTATCCTTAAACTTTGATCACACCACCTCCTTTCTCTCTTTCTAATCCTCTTGCCGAATGTGCTCCAGAACTTGATTATTCATTCACACCTGCTCTATGCCCATTTGCTCCCTACTTCCTGTCTGTTCTTACCTGCTCTGCCTTTTGTTCTCTAATGCCTTCCTCTCTCTCCCTCACACCTGAAGACTCCACAACCGAATTGTGGTATTTCTTTTCAGCATAGAACAAACCTCTACCATGAATACCAGGAAAGCAATTTAATTTTTTGGCTCTCAGTGCAGAAAGGGTTCCTAAGAAGTGTACAAAGTTGTAAAGAGGGTCATTGGGTAATGCAGAGTGTGACAGAGTGGCTCTTTTTTTCTTTTGATGAATATGAAATACTCCAATATTTGCCTCTAACCTTCTGGTATGTTTGAGTGTGTATGCAATACGAATGGAGTATGAATGATACTAACCTTTTTTATTTCCCTAAAATCACTGCAGTGTTTCCTCAGTGGAGTGTTGTTTTATGCTCGTCAAGATGACCACCAGTCACCTTTTCCGCTTGAAGTATCCCACAATGCTCCTACAAATGGTCTTAAAGGGAAAGGTTACTGGTGAGCCATCTAGAAATAACAGATTTAAGATTATTTGTTTTGTTTAAGTGGACATAACTTTTTCAGAGTTGCATGACTGTTAAAATGTATACATTTTTTTATGGATGCTTAAATACTTTATTTGTATCAAATTGCCAATCTCTGTTAAAAACATGAGCGAGTCCCTTAAAGAGATCTTAATCCCTCCATTTGGGCCCTCTTTTCTGACCCCCCCATCATCTCATATCGCCGACCACCTAATCTGCGTAACCTTCTTGTTCACAGCTCCCTTGACCGTCCTCAGCAACCATCCACACCAGGCACTTTCCCTTGCAACAGAGCTCGCTTTATTACCTGCAAGTACATATCTAAAACCACACTCATTCAAGGCCCCTCAGGACAATTTCAGATCACCCAGATGGCATCTTGTACATCCAGCAACCTTATTTACTGTATCTCTTGCAGTAAATGCCCAGCCATCTACATTGGAGAAACAGGAAGGAGACTCGGAGACCGCTTCAGAGAACGTGTCAGGGCTGTGAAGATTAAAGATCTCTCCAAGCTCATTGTTTCTCATTTCACCTCTGACGGCCACCACCACTCTAATCTCTCCATCTGTGTTCTCAAAGACTGTTTTCCAAACTCGTCCATCAGAAAGACTACCGAAACCAAAATTATCCTGCAGCTAGGATCACACCTTCCCCCTTCTCTTAATGACAGGCTGCTCTTCTTCTAAATTTTCTCCATTCATTGGAAGTTTCATTTCACACCTCTCTACACCTATTCTGACTTCACACATCTTGATTGGCCTCTCTTTCTGTCCCCTGCTCCCGTCTCTCACTCCTCCTCCCTCCCAGCCTTTGTTCTCCTGCTACATTACCTTTGCTTATTGCCCTATCTTTCTCAGACCTGAAGAAGGCTCCACAGCCAACACCTAGCATTTTCTTTCTTCTCTTTTCAGCGTGGAATAAACCTTTTACTTGTTCGTTTAAAATGTGCGTCTTGTTTTAGTTGTAGTCCAGTAGTATTTACTGTATATATTGTATTAAAAGTTGGAATGTAAAGGAACAGTTCTCTTTTGCACATACCTTAGTTGGCTTGTATCATTTAATAAAGTGATGTAGTCAAGTACTACATCCCAGTTCACTAGGGTTAGAGTACACACTTTCTTCCAATGTGGTCAAGTTAACCAAGACCCACCCTTCAATGAGAAACTCACTGCCCATTGGAAAACATGTTGGTTTTGCATTGCTGTACTGTATGCATTTTAATAAAGTTATGATAGAGCATTAAAGGTCATAAAAGGGTAAAAGTAATGGATAAGTTATGGTCTCATATGATAATGTGTGGTCCCAAAAGCACTGAAGTGCCAAATCCAGTATTCACATACTTAATGTGACGTTCAAAGTCAGAATGTCTTCACTTATGCTACAAAAATGCAAAAGACATTTAATAAAAAAGACAAAATGATTTAATTTCTGCTTCAGATGTGCTTGATGTGTGGATAAATGTCAAGTTATCAGACAAGCTGTAGAAGTGTATCCCATCTCTCTATGGTAGGACTTCACATATTGTTTTTTTAGAAGTATTTTACTCTCCAGTTAAAGAAACATGCTATAAGTACTTGAATCTTCCTACAAAACATCTCATTGAAATGAAATAGCTTTACTTCTTATTTTCTACATGCAGCCTGACTGTTCTAAAATGATTTGTACATCTCATCAGAAGAAAAATGAAGAGGGCTAGACTTTTAGTTGCAAAAAATGAAAAGGGAACCCCTAAACGTTTGATATACAGTTTATTTTTTTTTATTTACTTGCACAACCATTGTTAAGATCCATTCAATTTCAGTTTACTGTTCCGTAATATTGAAACAAAGGCAGGGGAAAATGTCAGTGATGATTACCCTCAAAAAGTTTTAATAAGTGAAAATAAAGAATTGAATAGGTTATGTTCTCACATGAGAGCATGTGGTCCAAAAAGCACTACAGTGCCAAATCTAATATTCACATATGTAACGGGCTCTGTCCACTTTTTAAGCCAGAAAATTCACACGCTACAGGAACATTGATGACATTAAATCGTTGTCGTGTTTATTCAAGTTACTCTACAGATGTGCTTAATGTATGGAGTGGTACGTCAGTGGACTGGACAAATATAGAAGTGTATCCCATCATTCTGTGTACGACTTCACACAGTTTTTGTTCTGCTTATTAGAACTAATTGACTCTCCAGTTAAAGAAACATACGCTACAAGTACTTGAATTTTCCTAGGACACAACTCATTGAAATATCATTACTTATTTTGCTTTGTCTAGTTTCAGTGTGACACGTGTGAAAACTGGTTGCAAGAATTATGCCTCTCAACTGAAGAATGTGAAAGGCCAAGAATGAAGACACCTTGTTATGTACATTTCACAATGCCTGTAGTGCTGAGTAGTTTAGGCATGTATACTATCACCATGGTATGTTTTGTGAGCAGGAAATGTAGTGCTACTTTAGATTTGAAAAATACAAAAACTGATATTTATATGGAAGTGTTTCAATATAATGCGTTTGGAAGTTCATCTTCAGGCTCTGTTTTGTTCTTAGTATATTCTACTACTTAAAAAATTAAAAATGAAACCCTTAAAAGTTATTGATAATCAGTTTTTATTCCTTATGACATGCTTGCACAACCATCGTTAAGCTAGAATATGATGCATCAGTTACATATATTTTATGTGCAATACTACTGAAACAAATGTAGGATAAGATGTTAGGGATGATATTAAAGAGTGATTTCACAACCAGAAATGTCTGGATTTTCAAAACAAATAGCTGCGTACTCCAAAAAGCACCGAGAGGGAGCAACAGAATATTGCATGTTACAGATATGGGTTTAAAAACCTAACTCGAATACCATTTTTATGTGAGATTTGAAAAATTCTACAGATGGTTTTCAGTTGAACATTAAACGGTTAAACTATTTGGGTCCTTTATGTAGGTCTCTCAGCGGGATAGGAATTTGCATAGGAATGTGCTTCATTTAAAATGTTTTTCAAAACCTAACCACCTCAAAAAAATGAATACAGCATTTTCCTGCATTCCTCTTCACAATACTGTACAATTGGTTTCAACTACTGACTGAACCAGGTTCAAAACAGACCAAGGAGCAGCTCTTTAGCCAAAGAGCTGTGGGGATATGGAACAAGCTAACCAGCCACGTTGTTGAAGCCGATACCCTGGTTTCTTTCAAGAAACAGCAGGATGAGATCGTTGGATTAGTAAATCAACTACCAAATGACATAGGAGGCCTTTTGCGCATTTACTTTTTTTGGAACCTCTTATGTTTTTGCATTCTAGGCACCACTAATAAGTGAACAGCCACCCTACACTGCAAAGCATTGTATATGTGCAATATTCCTTATCTCTTTCTACAGGATTACTCTGAAACACAGCTAAGTACTGGTTTCAATATGCCCAACATGGAGGGAACTGTCCTTTTGATAAGTGTTGACTTACAGAACGGATGGAGTCGCGGATCCTTTCTAAAAATACAAATCGTATACAACACTAGAGTTAAACAGTGAAGATCATTTCAAAACTTGGTCAATTGTTTCCGTGATTTAGTCAGAAATTACAGGTCATGTACTGCTTTCCCCAAGTTTGCAAGCACAAGATCTCCAATATGGACACACGGCATCTTGCACCCGGATCTGAACTGGAAAGGGAGGTCGATTCCATTTGGTCAGAGCTTGTTCAGATATTTTTGTTTCCAGGTTATTGATGCGGGACTCACAATACAAGTAGAGCACCACAACAGGAAAGTGCTGAAAAAAAAAAAAAGACTTGTCACTGACCAATCTGGGATGGTAACCAATGATGAATGGAAAAAAAATTGTCAACTTGTTTAAAAAGTCTTGGGATTTTGGATATGAAGTTTTACTTTATAGATTGATATAAGCCATTTTAAATAACTCGTTGTGTAAATGAGACTCATTGTACAGATTCCTAAAAAAATACCAAGATACAGACATTCTCATTCTAAATGCAACAAAAACACCACAAGAAATTGTTTTTTTTTTTTATCCCAGAGCAGTTGGTGATCACTCACAGGTAGTAATCTACAACAAATTTATCACTCAAGTTGATTCATATAAGTACTTAGGTGTACACATAGACAATAACCTCAACACATAGATAGTAAACTTGACCAGTTCCTTACTTCAGAGAAGGAAGAAAAAACTCAATCATCTTCTACAGAAAAAGCTCAATAACACCCCTACCAGCTCAACCAATCCCAACCTTGTCATTACTATACCTTCTGACCTTTTCCTTTCACAGGATGAGCGATCTCTTCTTAGCAAAGGCCTCAGTTTTGTTCTAGTCCCCAAGAAGCTGGACACCCTGCAAACCCAAGTCGACCTCAACTGTTTTTACCACGGGATTCAGCTCAAAGCTCATTTTGCTGATGGCTTCTCCTCTCCAGTAGAGTACAATAACCCAGTCACTGATGCCATTAACAATATCAATCCTAAACAGAGCTCTTGGACTCCAACTGGCCTCTCTGTCTCTCTACTGCTCCTGCCTCCTCCTCTCTCCCAGCTTTTGTTCTTTCGTGCTAGAGTTGACAACGCATGCTACTGAATGGTCACCCTCCATACTGTCAGCCACAAACCAAACATGTCAAACAGACAGGATACCTTCCAACAAGGAACCAGGATCATCTACAAAATGATCCAAACAGTCCACCATTTACAAAACAGCAGTTTTTTTGGACGGGAGAACAGAACACCCACCAGCCTATGACGGAAGACCGAGGAACTTAAGCACCTCATAAAACCTGCCAAGCTAGCCAAACTCACATATTTGAAGCTGGTAAGCAATGCCAAAAATTGGCTTCATACCACACTGCAGATCTTCGAAGAGCACTACGAGGAAAATCTGTCATTACAACTAGAGGATCTTGAGCTTCCCCACTGGGAGGAAGCTTTCATGCTTGCTTCCAACTGATCAAAGAAACATTATGGGAGGAAATTACATAAGGACACGTTGGCCCATACACAAGCTATCAATACGTGGTTAGGGAAGGACACTGGGGCAGATCAAATTATCACAGCAGTTCTTAAAGTCGACAATGGCTTCTACTGAAAAGACTGCAACCAAAACAAAGTTTAGAGTTTAGTTGTTTTATAAAGTCATTATTTTAGAGCAAGGTATAATTCTGATAAAAAAATACAATAAACAATATAGTGAAGCTATTGAAGAGAAAATTAAGCCTCAGTTAAGAAACTGAAACAGTCTTAATTTGTTTCTTTACACAAAAGTTATTTATTTTCAAAGGAGACCCGTGAGGATTCCTCTGGTGTGCAAGACCTGACTGAAGACATTTGACCAGTTTCCTCTTCTCCTAAAGATGGGGTGTATGAAATGAGCCTCAGCAGAGGAGATCAGTGAGGTCTCACTCCATGCCAGGAAGGACTTGTTGAATCACCTGAGGAATGGGCAAATTGGGGATTAATTAATAATTGCTTACACTTATATAGCACTTTTCTGGACACTCCACTCAAAGTGCTTTACAGGTAATTCAATCTCCCCTCCACCACCAATGTGCAGCATCCACCTGGATGATGCGACGACAGCCATAGTGCGCCAGAACGCTCACCACACATCAGCTATCAGTGGGGAGGAGAGCAGAGCCAATTCATAGATGGGGATTATTAGGAGACCATGATTGGTAAGGGCCAATGGGAAATTTGGCCAGGACGCTGGGGTTACAGCAATACTCTTTTCGAGAAACACCCTGGGATTGTTAATGACCACAGAGAGTCAGGACCTCGGTTTTACGTCTCATCCGAAGGACGGGGATTGCAAGAGCATAGAGCTCATGTCTGGTGAGGATGTGAGACTGGCAGAGTCAGGGCTGTTTTACGGGCTGTTTTATGTGGAATCCTGAAGACAAATCATCAAGGTGAGATATTTATAATTTATAAGGGTTCTTCTGTTTCTTTTTTAAATTTACCATTATGTAAAGGTATGTTAAAATAATAAACCTGTGTTCCAGATGCCCTAAGTAAGAGGCTGCTGTCCAGAATACTTCTAATCTAGTTTGTCTTACAGGTATATAATGTTTAAATGTGTATCTTATATTCCTACTGGCCCCCAGTAGTTAAAAGTCATCAGCAGGCTCTCAGGAAGACAGTGGCCCAGGCTGGACTGGATAGATAGCACTTCCTGGATGCTCCTCTCCTGGCTGCGTTTAAATAGGACCTTACTAAGGCTCTGCGGGTGGCAGATTGCTCTCAGGAGGTATTTGTTTTTTAAAGGCATTTACAAATTGATCAGTGGTATTTCCATAGCACATGTTTTTACCCCTTAGCTTAAAATTCACCCATGTGAAATGTCAGCCATAAACATTATGACTTTAAATTTTTCAGGTAGAAAATGTTTCCAGATCCCCATTTATTTATGGATCGATCTGAATATTCCTTAAACTTTGTGAAGGGCATAACCAAAACACAATTATTGTAACCAAATGAAGACCACTGGACTGTCTCACCAAACCATTGCTAATTATATCAAGAACATAAACCGTTTTCCGTGCTACATCCTGGATGCAATCAATGTAAAAGTAGATGATCCCAGATTGGCTAACTTCATCATCAACTTCAAAAGTATCCTAAAGGATATTCAGAAGAAAAACAGTAAGAATGTCGCCAAGAGATTATCAGAAAGAGGTACTTTTCATTTTTAAAATTATTCAACTATACTTCTTTTAATTTGAATACAAAAGAGGTTGATAGCATTACTTTCTCCCACAGATATAGGCAGATGCAGAGTCCAGAACCAGAGTTTTTATTTTCTTGCTATTACAGGTTGAGGAATGGATGCAAGGAAAGTGTTGTTTCAACAAGTGGGCAAAAAAATGGTAATAACTGCTGTTAACCAGCACAATACCTCATCACAGCAGCTGACTTCCTTTGCATTGAGTGAAGAGGAACATTAATATACCCCTCCACCTGATTCAGGGTTGTAGTGGAACTGGAACCATCCTGGAAAGCAGTGGGCGCAAAGCACATTATCCCCCATAATGTGACACCAGTCCATCACAGAACTTGCAACCTCACACCATGGACAATGTCCATAAAAGCCAATTAAAATCCATGTTAATACAGAACAAAAGACCTCCACCTACATAGTTCCCCATCATGTACAGTATTTAAGAAAATCTGGAATGCACCTTAATTGCATTTTATTTGTGTTTAATCAGCTGTTTCATCTTTACTTCACTAAACTACGCTGTAATGCCCAAGTCAGCAGCTGTGAAAGGAGACAGAAGTTTTTCAGTTAATCTGCGGGAGAGACAATTCACAGTCCTTCCAACGATTTGAGAAGACTGCATGAAAAGTAAGCATAATATTACTTTAATTTCTGTGGGTTGGAAACATTCACACATGCTTGCTTGTTTGTTTTGTAGATGCCACCTGCCATTCATTACCAGCCAGGAGAGCAATTGAGATGGCAGCAAAAAATGTAACCGATGCACAGAAGAGCATTTGTGGCGGATTACTTGGCCCATTCCAATGTGCCTGCAGAAAAACATTATAGAATACTGACTCATGCCAACATCTGTTCAGCAATCAAATTAATTGAAGGCTTTGCAGGAGAAGGAGTTTAGTAAGCATCATCGCAATCTTAAAATAACTATCTCACAAAACAACGATTATTCTTTTTTTTTTTTTGGAATGTCAGGTCAAGCAATCAATCATCAGACTCTGGACAAGAATGCACACCTGCTGTGGAGTAAGTTTGAATACAGTACACCTCTTCAGTTATTTTTTGACATTGTGTTACACAGACCTGTGATATTTTATTTAAAATTTTTATAACATTGGATCAAGGCCAAGGTCCACTACAGCAGCTGCATGATTCACACGTCCGAAGACAGATGATGCTATAGGCTTCCAGCAGCTGATACAGGCATTTCCAGCATCGTTAGACAGGCAGCTTCCCAAAAAGAAGGAGCATCTAAGACTGACTGGAAGTCAAAGGCAACACTTATGACAGGCGAGATCAGAACAGAGGACGTGAGACTGCAGACCATTAATGGTTAGTTTACAAATCAATTATTTTCAACAACAAACACTAAGTTTGGAATATATTCTGAGGATTTATATTGTGGTTTTCCTTCCAGACCATCATATTATCAGGTTACCAAAGAAGGCCAGGTAACCCGCTATGTTCAAAAGATAGGCTGGTCAGCCAATGCATCAACAGTGTCTGAAGTGCTTGAGAAGTGGAAACCCAACACAGGACTGCCACCAAATGACAAGCAAATTACAAAGATAGTAAAGCATCAAACCAAGAGAGGCCTGAGCATCACTGACAATCCTGTGTAGGGGAAGAAGGTTGTGACTTCCAGGCGTTTCCAGAAGGGAGAGGTGGTGTGTGATTAGCATGACGAGGTCACAAAGACAACTGCTGAAGCCCTAATGGCAAAGATGACAGAAGGAGAGATGAGATGTCTTATTTTCAGATGAACGTGCACAAAAACCGTGAATTGATGCTCATGAAGAACACTGTGCCTGCCTCCCTGATAAGGAGGCAATTTTAAGATGGATAAAGAGAAAAGACAACGTAAGGGCTGTAAGACAGTCATTTATAATCAACGAACAGCCTGTCATAATTCTGTCTCTGACAAAAAGGGACATTGTTGAGGGAGAAGAGCTCCTCTTTGATTACAGCATTTCCAGGAAATAATTTCAAGGAAAAGGACAAGCTCTGGAGTGGTTAGTTCACTGACCATTTTAAAGTGCATATTTTGAAGATATTCATTTTCTTGTACCTTGGAATTAATGTAAAAATGATATTCATGTTAATGTCTTGAAAATAGCATTTCTCATTCTCATCAGCAAGGATATAAAGAAGGGATATGGGACTGCCCAAAAGATACATGATTTTCAGAAGAGTATAGAAGGCAGATAACTATCCCACTCAATTGTTACTGTAAAGAAATGTCACAGTGTAAACAAATATGTGAAGCATTCTTGAAATTTATTGACAAAATCTGAATATCACAGCATTCCCAGACCAGGCACTGGAGTTTCCCATAGTGTTAGATGGGCAGTCTCTTGGTAAGAGTGAGATCAACAGAGTACTGGACTTCATGAACGACACCTTTCCAATTCTTCGAGAACAGAGCCCACAAGATGAGTCTAGAGAACAATTTCTTTCAATTTTAGTGGTAGTTTCTGAATAGGTTAAGGACAACATAGTTGTAGAGCTATCTTTCAACTTCTTAAAAGTGATTACCATATTGTCAGTGGTTTATATTTAAAATCTAAAGATTTAAAATTGAATCTCTTAAACAAAGGACATTTTTCACAGGAACAGCAGCCTAAATCAGTTGATGACTGTAAATATGACAAGCTTGTGATAAATTGTAAAGTGCAAAAGTTGTTTTGCTCTGGTTTTGTCTTCAACATCATACTAATAGGCATGTTATTTTTATAGCAGCCGTCTGCCCTTCACAAGCAGCCAGGGCGCCACGAGGTACATGAGATGACCCAGAGTACTTAATGATGCAGAGAAGAGCATATGGGGGAAAAAAAGATGACAAGAAATATCCATTAACGTGCATCTAGAAGCCAGAAGATGGGTGGTCAGCATTTCAAGAGTGGACAATGGAGGTTGAATTCAAGTTTTAACAGTGATTGTCTGTTTGGTTTCAACACAAATCTTATTAAGGAACAAGTAATAGGTTTATTCCATGCTGAAAAAAAGAAGAGGTTTGGGCACACCTGAAGAAGGCTCCACGGCCGAAACGTTGTGTTCTCTTTCTTTTTTTCAGCATGGAATAAACCTATTACTTTCTCCTTTGCAGCCTACGCATGCTGACGCAGCTACCCACCTGAACTACAAATCATATTAATATGCTCACATTATTAATTTGTACAAAGTGCCCGATATTCAATACAGGCCACGCTCCCATGAGTACACAGAACACAGCCAGAACGTGGGTAGCTGAAGTGTGGCGGACCACAGGGAAAGCACGCTTGCCCACACGGATGTCTCTGCTCTGAAAACCACTGGATAAAGGTATATGACGGTCTGTTCTCAGCTGTTGATTTTGTGAAAAACATTGAATATTAAAGATTGAAGTGTCACCATTCAATGAAGTTTAGACATTAGTATTATGTTGAGAAGCTAGATCTGTTCTACTAATAGCTGTAGTACCTTAACATTGTACTATTTGCTCTGGTTTTCAGACATCAGTCCAAGATCATTGGTGGGTTAACTAGTTTCTGGTAAAATTGGCCCCACGTACAAGTGTGTGTGTTTACATTTCTATCTGGCATCCTCAAAAGATGGTTTTGTTTTTTCTTAATTGCTCTTGATTACTCGAGTGTTTTTGGCATGATACATTTGTGATAAATGCTTTTTCTTTGTGAACAGTCTTATTTTAATCTACATAATGTCAATGAGTTATTACCTTAAAGAACAAGCAGTAAAAAAAATGAAGTTTCAGGTTTATTAGCTAAAGTTTTTATAAGTGAACTGAGATTCCTTTACAGTGCAGAGACCGGTTTTCAATATGCTGCATGTGCTCATGATGGACTTGAAATTCGTTTTTGTCACAATGTAAAAGTATAATAAATAGACAATATATTCTATTTATCAAGACTTTACTATTTTAATTCCATACTTCCATTGAATAATCTAAATAATCATTGTCTCACAGTGAAGACCTGGGTGACATAACAGGGGTCAGGGCTGTGTTGACTGAGGTTTGTGTAGACTGGCCATTGTCTATGTGAGACTGTGGGATCACTGGGGATCCCCCCCCCCCCACCAACACCTGTAACATTGTCAAGTGGTATAAAGATAAAGTTTCCTCTATTAAGGGGTCACTATTTGTCACATTCTGGCTGAACAAAAGACAAGATAAACCTTTAACTGTCACTGACAGAGCAGTCTGGGACACTCCATGCTAGACTGGACTGTTGTCTTTGGAAGATGGGGTCACACGAGATGAAATAAATCACACAAGAGTAGCAGTCCTGCCTAGCTGTTATATCACTGACAGACTCACCCACACATTGAGAAGAGAGCAGTGGCTTCTGTGCAGAAAGCAGAACAATTCACTTTAACTGGTCAATCAGATCTAATGATTTTTTATTGCCCTCAACTTACTCCAGCCCCCCTTGTGGAAACAACCCCCAATTACTGTTCATGAGCTCCCAATGGAACAAGCCTGGAGCAGCAGAACAGAGGTTTTTGTTTCTTTATGTTGTAAAACAAGTCATCCTTTGGGGAATAAAAACTCTCCCTCTAGTCTGGTGGGTATCTCCTGTATTTGCCCCATATTCCCAGGGCTTCTCAGCTGAGTGATCCAAAGCTGATCTGTAAGGAGCTGAATTCCACAGTGGGTTACAACAGACCCTGGTGGGAGAATGGGCAGGGGAGGGCCAGTTGTGCTCCTGAACTAGTCCCCTTCTCTCCTACTCTTGTATTTGCATCACAATCTATAAACTCCAGCCCTATTGCTTTTCTTCCAGTTCATTTTTTTTTAAATACAGCTCGTGAATTATGTATACTCTTGTGAAGTATCAAGAAAGCACTCTTACCTTTATTTCACGTACACAGCAGACCGCTTGACAAAAAATAAATAAATAAAAGCGCTATTCCCGACGGTCTAGCAAAGTAACCACAACTCCAATAACTTTAACTAGAGGAAGAAAACCCAGTTTCTACTCAAAAGGAAAAATCATTAAAATCATAAATCTCCAACACTGGCTGGAGACTCTGTGTATCCGCGCTCAGCGGTTATATAGGACAGGACTCGGCGCGCAGCAGGTGCGGCTCATTGCTCTGCGCTCCCCGTGCGGAATGCGTGTCTCCTCCTTCAAGACTCGTAACACCGCTGCATACTGTACATCCCTCTTAAATCCCAGAAACACAGAAACTCCGGGGTGTTTCTGTGAGTCAGTACTGGGTTTCTCTGTTCGAGGTTACAAGCAGAAACAATAAAAGCACTGAAAGCAGGAAGTTATTTCTGCTCGTAGGCATAAACGTGTAAAAATAAATGTTCTGATTCCTAAAACCCTAAAAAAATCCATCTAAGTCTCCCTTTCGTTCCCAATGCACATTACTGAATATAAACCAGTCAAGTTCAGGTACTTTTCTGATGTATCTGAATAGTTCTGGCGCAGCTGTTATAACAAAGATACTTACGAACTTTCATACGAGCTCTTGCCGTTTTTAAATTGAATATTTTTTTTGACCAGCATCACTCATAGTAAGGATCTGACCAATTACATTCCTGAATTTTAAACGCATTTAGTATTTATTTTTAACTTGTTTTATTTAAAAAAAAAAATACACACCTGTTTTAAGGTTTTCTAGCCATTTTTAGCATATTGTAAGTGGATATTTTTCAAACATTTTATGTTTTTAAATCGTATGAAACACAATCAACCCATTGTAACTTCCCATTGATAATTCCTGAGCTTTATAACTGTGTATTAATTCTTTTTACCTTGTTTTAATAATTTTTGTATTATTTTTGCATTTTACAGAGCTTTTTAATATATTTTGAGCATTTTAGTCATTTTAAAATAGGACTATCAATGCTCCTGACTTTTAAACCTGAATTTATTCTGACATTATTCTCTCCACCTGTAGATGAGGGAGGTATTTGATTTTAAATTTGTTGATTTGGTGGGGGAAATATACATTCATTTCCTTGTATGTATCACCAGTGGGAAACTTGGCATTTTTTGGATGAATTGCAATCTTTACTGCAAGGCCTTCAGACTGATATAGAAATGACTGGAGATTTAAATGACACATTTGATAAATCATTCATAATAAATACAATTTATTTAATTTAAAGCATAAAATTTGCTTTAAAAAGAAAACCACAATTTGTACAATATCATATTTCAATATCGATGTTCAGATGAAGATTTTGAAGATTTTAATATCATTGAAAAGTACATCGATTTTGGGACAATGTATGCATCTGAATAATCCTTCCTCCTGGAAAGAAGGAAAAAAAAGTTTTGAGTCTCAGTCTTCAGGATCCCCCCCAAAAAACGTGCAAATTTGTTTCCGATGTATTTTGGATAAAGATATAACTCTCATAGAAGATACATTTTATCAGTTGAATGCAGTCGATACTTTCGACTTTTTATATGATGATAGGACCTACATTTAGGGCTCAGTACTGATAACACTGCTGCTATTGATGGAGTAGAAATAAGTGATGTACTGGCAGTTTTTTTTTTTCTGAGGCAAGAAGTCCTAGAACACCTCCTATAAAAATGTTAAGATTCAGAGCGAAAACTATTTTTCCACCTCACCTAATGCTATTGCATTAACGAGGCTGAAGTTGGCTTCTTATTCGCCAGCCGCTGCTTAGCGTTTTTCGTTCCATCTGAAATGCTGCTGCTGTGATGTTATGTCGTCTTTCGCCTGTAGATGGCTCTCTACAGTCATTTTTAAAAATACTTATCCCGATGTATTACTGTACATTTCCTCAGTAAAGGGGAATATGTAAGTAGATATGTAATATCTACTATCTAAAATGTGTAAGTAGAGACTGTCCAAATTGCATTTTTGTATTGTAATTGCATTTTTGTATGAAACACATTTCAGAAACACAACTCACAATAAAACAAACTGGCATGTTATACCAGGAGTAAATAAGACAAAGGCAAAACGTAAATTCACTGGCACTTTCTGCATATTTTCCACGACCTTGCCTTCTGATCATAAAAAGTCTCAAACTCTTGCATTTTACAAGAAATTTTAATATAGCAGTTTTAAATGGGACATTTAGTACATGGCATATGAGACTATATGGTTAACTGAGGATGAGCAGAGGGTGATCAAACCTACCTCCTGGTTATAAAAATGTCTAAAAATTCTGACACTGATGTGTGAGAGACAATGGAAAAGACTATCAAAATCCTGAACTTCAGGACATGTACCATTTTTTAAATACGACCTTCTGAACATGGCATGAGAGAATACATTGTCAAATGGTAAATGCAATGTTTGCTATATTTCTAGGGCCCTCCCTCCTGATTTTAAAATCGTCTCATATTTCTGACATCAAGGTGTGAGACACAATATAACAGACTGTCAAAATCCTGAACTTCAGGACATTTTATGATACCATTTTAAAAATATGACCCTCTGAGCATGGCATGTGAGAAAATGGCATGTGAGAATGCATTGGGAAAAGGTGAATGCAATTTCTGCTGAATTGCTATGGCCCACCCTCCTGATTACAAACTCGTCTCACAATTCTGACACTGAGGTGTGAGACACAATGTAACAGACACTATTAAATCGTGAAGTACAAGAGATTATACTGTTACGGTTTTTTTTTAATATTGACCCTTTGGCATGTGAGGACTTGTAGTCAACAAAATAGCACACATTCTGCCAATTTGCTTTGTCCCTCCTTCCTCGTTACCAAAACATCTTAGTATACCAACACTAAGGTAAATGTCTCTAAATCCAGAAAGTAAGTTGTCAAAGTATATCGGAGTCAACCGATACTGATCAGGTTCTGCTGATGCTGAGCCCGCAGCCTTCACCATAAGGCCCAATTCCCCAAGCCTGCTGACCTTATATGTCCATCCCTTCTCGTCAAAATTTGTATTTTCACAGGGTACCCTTCAGAAATTGCAGTATAGAATGAAAAAAACTCCAATAGATATCGGCCACTGTTGGCGATTTTCCTTTAAGATAGATAGAAAATACTTTATTAATCCCGTAGGGAAATTGACAAATGATTCTCCAGAAATTTTACGGAGTGTATGACTTTCACTGAGACCGAGAAGTGTTAAGCTGTACATGAGTCTTTGTGGCTCGGTTGTTAACCAAAAGGGTGGTGGTTTGAGACCTCCCAGGGACGCTATGAGCCTTTTAATGAACACACCCTCTTCACTTCATTTCTCCATGGCCGGTCTTGTACCGCAATCAAATACAGAGCCTGCAGGGGGCAGTAAGCCCGCATATATAGCTCACTGTGTATATAATGAAGAAGCGGAGGTTAGTTTCTCATCTGCATGTTGCAGAGCCTTATGCAACTCGTACCAACAGTTGGGGTTTGATCCCTGCACAGGCTATTAGTTGAAAGACCATTGTAAATGATGTGTAACAGATTTATCCAGCTGGCTTTTATGTTTCATACTAAATTGCTATCTTGAAACCAAAATAATTAGAAATATGGAACACAACTGTTGTTCCCCATGAAGGAAAGCTGTTTTACACTGACGTCACTCCTTTTTATTTAATCCAGATTTTAAAAACAACTCCGCCCTATCAAAGGAAAATGTTACACAAAAGTTGGAAAGCACACTCTGAATCCATCTGTATATTTGATTTCCACAATCCGTTCAAGGCTGCCTATGTTAATCGTAAGTGTATAGATGAAACATTTAATATATTGTTCAGTTTAAATCAAAATGCTTTAATACTACAAGAGAGAAGTATAGTATGGAGGATGCGACAAATGTGTGATTTCTTGGAAGAAAACTACTTTTCTTTGCGTTCGAAATTAATCGAAACAATTGACACACAAACCCTTTGTCTTTTTTAATGAGATTATATCTTTAAACAGACAAATGTATAAAATGTGTTTTTTTTTACCTAGAGATTTTGGACAGGGGCAATGTATTACTAGTAGAGGCTGCTGACTAATTAACACTACTGTCTGGAGATCAGCTCCATTTGCAATAAAAAAATGTGCGTAACAAAGCTGGAGAGTAGCTGAACTTGTGCTCAGTAGTCAGTATGGTGCTGAGGGTTCAATACTGGAATTGTTGTATTAGCACGAGCTGCACAGGCTCTGAATCAGACCATTTCAATTAGTCTGATCAGTGCAGGACAAGTTAATGTAAAATTATTGCTTTGTCTGTCTCTTGTTTGTATATAAATGAATGTCTCTGATAATTTAATGTTAGTTTTTAATTTAGTTTTAGTTTTACGATGTAGGTCATGCGTTGATATATGACATGTCTCATTCCTGATTCAGCTCATGCTCCATAGGAGAGAAGAGATTCCTCCTGTTTCTCGTACAACCATATCAGAACAGAAGCCCATGTCACCCAGCTCTGATTCAAGATCGAGTTGCATCTTCAACATTTTGTTTTTGTTTCTGATCATAATTTTCTTTAGTTATGATCAATATTGAACTTTTTCTAAATAAAACAAAAATAATCAAACATGCAGGCATATTTTTGAAAAGTATTAGGAGTTGACAGGGCGCTCCTTCGGAATAATCATCAGAAAATGTGAGAAAAGGAAAGTTACGTAAACTCTCACACACAGCATTAAAGATTGTAATCTGATTGTAAAAAAACTAGCTGTCTCCCGTCGGTAATCAAACCCCGGTGACAGGCAGGGACACAAAACAACTTTACTAACTAGGAGCGCTTGCTAGCTATTAGGAGGCATTTACTCTTAAGTATGTTACTGTTTTGGGTTTTGACTTTAATTTTACAAAAGTAAAGGCACACGGCACATGTGTGGCACATCACGTCCGAGTTTAGTGACAACTACCTCAGAGATTGTAAGCTGGGACAACACGGGGGAGAGTGGTGGTCCTGCACCAAGACCACCTGGCACCCTACCAGGTCGATGGTACGACCACCTGGCACGATGGGGCGTCCGTGGGCCGCCAGCCGCCACCACGCCGCAGTGGCCACTCACGCAGAGTCCTGCAGCCTTAAGCAGAGTATGAGTACAGCCTAAGGGGGGTGTTCGACGTTGGCGGGACGCCAGACGCTTCAGGTGGGGGCAGTGTAACGCAGTGGTGAGGAGGACGCGCACCTTGGCGCTCATAGTACCGTGGAGCAGGCTGGGAGTTGTAGCCGTGAAGAGTCTGAGGGTCAGCACGATGACCAGCGGCTGACCCTGCATATGTAAATAGTGTCTTAGTAGTTTTAGTGTCCTGTATAGCTTTATAAGTGTATAGCCTGTAGTTAACGGGTTACCACCCTATCCATGTGTACGTGTTCTGTCGGTCTCCTCATGTGTGTGTATATCCTCTGTTTGGTTTTTGTGTGGTTTTGATAGGAGAATAAAGCAGTTGCTTGGTTTACTATCATGTTTCCACTTGTCTTTTGTCCTGAGGGAACCTGAAAATGCTACATGATCAAATTATTAAAATAATAATTATTAAAATATCAGATTATGTTTGTGCAACATTTCGTGCACAGTATGCCGTATTTAACAATAAAACAACAGTCACAACGTGGGCTTTACACGCAGTCTGGGGTATTTTCCCCTTTTATATTTTGGCTGCTTTATATCAAACCTGTTAAACTCCTAAAAGTGCACAGTAGCTTGTACTTAATAAAAATATACAATTTTTTGTATAAACCGCTTGTTATGGATTCGGTCAGAGAAACCGAAACCAAGTGGTGAACCCACTTGCGGGAGCCGACAGAGACGAGTCGTGATCCTAATACCGTAGCCGAAGGAGAGAGCCGAGAGTCCAAGGGAAGCCAGTGATCCAAACCGAGAGGGAGTAGCCAAAGCCAAACCGTAATCCAAAACCGTAGACGAAGGGGAGAGCCGAGAATCCAAGGGAAGCCAGTGAACCAAACTAGAAGAAAGCAACCGAAGCCGAGCCGTAATCCAATAGATGTAGTAAAAGGGGAAAAACCAAAGTCAGAACCAGAACAGTACGAGGAGGTTGAAGGCGTAGCGCAACTAAGAAGCTCGAAAGGGAAACAATACTGAGCGAGGGGGTAGGGAAAGACTAATGCTTAAATACCAGATGAGACGGAGGTGTGGTGGTGAAAGCGTACACTGATAGGTGGACTGATGAACTAAGGCTACGCCTTCTTCTGCCTCTTTCGTTGCCGAGAGGCAGGGATCGTTACATTACCCCCCTCTCTATGGGCGGCTCCCGATGCCCTAGCTGGACGATTAGGGAAACTCTGATGGAAATCCCGGATCAGGTTTGAATCCAGTATATCTCTTTCCGCTACCCACGACCGCTCCTCTGGACCGTAGCCCTCCCAATCCACTAGGTATTGCAGGGATCCACGAGACCATCGGGAATCTAAGATCTTATTTACAGTGTAGGCAGGAAGTCCATCAATTACATGAGGTGGTGGGGGTTTTTGTTGCGGTTTAGACAGAGTGGATCTGCGAAAGGGCTTAAGGAGGGAAACATGGAACGTAGGGTGAATCCTGGCACAAGGCCAGCCGATAAGTTACAGGGGTAACCTGGGTGAGGACACGAAAAGGGCCGATGAACCTGGGAGCCAGCTTGCCAGAAGGTTGCTTTAGAGGAAGGTTGTGGGTAGATAACCAGACAAATTGTCCACGTCGAAATCTGGGTATGGTTCGACGGTGCCGATCCGCCACGGTCTTCTGCCGAGTTGCAGTGTGAAGAAGGGTGGCTTTAGCCTTCTTCCAGAATTCCTGTAGGTTAGCGATATATTCTTGAACAGAAGGAACTTCTGTGTCCGGTGGGGAGTCCTGGAAGAGAGGGGGCTGATAACCTAAGGCACACTTGAATAGAGACATGCCAGTCGATGAAGTATACAAAGAATTATGAGCATATTCTGCCCACGGAAGCAATGATACCCAGTTATCTTGGGTAGATGAGATATATGCCCGTAAGTAGGTTAGCAGTTCTTGATTCATACGTTCAGTTTGACCATTGGCCTGCGGGTGGTAAGCTGAAGTAAGCGAAACTGAGGCTCCCAGTGATTTACAGAAGGCCTTCCAAAATCGTGAAATAAACTGGGGGCCCCTATCGGAAACAATGTCTTTAGGGATGCCATGAAGACGGAAGATATGCAGTACGAACAGGTCTGCTAGTTCCCTAGCTGAGGGCAAGGAAGGTAGGGGAATAAAATGGGCGGATTTCGAGAAACGATCTACTACAACCATGACTGTCGTGTATCCTTGGCTTGGTGGAAGGTCAGTAATGAAATCAACTGAGAGGTGGGTCCAAGGACGGTCGGGGATAGGTAAGGGTTGAAGAGGGCCTGCCGCCCTCATCCGAGAAGACTTAATTCGGGAACATATAGAGCAGGATTGGACATACTCCTTGACATCCTTAACCATGGTTGGCCACCAGAAATCTCTAGAGATGAATTCCAAGGTACGTCGGAATCCAGGGTGTCCGTCGAAGCGGGAATCATATCCCCATTGTAAGACAGAAGATCTGACTGGGGTTGAGACAAATAACTTGTCCTGAGGGCACTGAGGAGGTACAGTTTGTCCAGCCAAGGCGCATCTAACTATGACTTCTATGTCCCATCTGACAGCTGCCAGGAATCTACCAGAAGGGATGATGGGTTCAGGAAGCAGTTCAGCCTCAGGGGGGTCGTGGATCCGTGAGAGAGCATCAGCTTTGATGTTCTTAGAGCCTGGAGTGTAGGTGATAAGGAAATTAAATCTGGAGAAAAGAGGGACCATCTGGGACCACACGTTTGGCCGATTGTAAATACTCCAAGTTTTTGTGATCTGTGTATATCAAGAATGGATGATGAGCTCCCTCCAGCCAGTGCCTCCATTCCTCCAATGCTAACTTAATAGCCAGAAGCTCACGATAACCAACATCATAGTTCATCTGTGCAGGGGATAACTTCTTAGTAGGCGCAGGGGTGAAGAATCTGTTTTTCTCCATGACGTTGAGAGAGAACAGCGCCCACACCATGGCCAGAAGCGTCCACCTCAACAACAAAAGGAAAAGAAGGATCAGGGTGTTTCAGGATGAGGGCAGTAGTGAAAAGGTGTTTCAGGTGCTGAAATGCCTCTTCTGCTTGAGGGGTCCATTTACCTTGTCTGGGTCCTTTGCGAGTTAAACAGGTTATGGGAGCAACCACCGAGCTAAAGTTTCAAATAAACCTCCTATAGAAGTTGGCAAAACCAAGAAACCGTTGTATGTGTTTAAGGTTCCTGGGTGTGGGCCAATCAGTAATTGCAGAGACTTTACTTGAGTCCATTTCCACCCCTTCTGGAGAGATGATGTAACCTAAAAAGTGAATCCTAGAAGCATTAAAAGTGCACTTCTCCAGTTTGACATAAAGTTTATTCTTTATGAGCCGGGAGAGTACTTCTCTGACATGGAGAACATGATCCTGGGTATTAGATAAGGTATTAGAGACAATTAGAATGTCATCAAGGTATACCAAGACAAACCTTTGTAGCAGATCACAAAAAATATCATTAATAAAGGTTTGAAACACTGCTGGGGCATTTACCAAACCAAAAGGCATGACCAAATATTCATAATGTCCATGGGTTGTCATGAATGCCGTCTTCCACTCGTCCCCTTCCCAAATACGGATTAAATTATAAGTCCCTCGTAGATCCAGTTTGATGAAGATCTTGGCGCCATGCACGGACTCAAGCGCTGCCGGAATTAGGGGCAAAGGGTACTGGTTCTTAATAGTGATCTCATTAAGGCCACTATAATCAATACAGGGACGGAGCCCACCATCCTTCTTTTCCACCAAAAAAAACTGGCACAAGCAGGAGAAGTGGATGGGCGTATAATTCCAGCCTTCAGAGAATCTTGTATTTATATTTTCAGGGCCTCGGATTCCATATTGGAGAGTGGAATATACGACCTTTAGGAGGAATAGTTCCTGGCAAAAGGTCGATGGCACAGTCATAATGTCGGTGGGGTGGGAGAGCCAAGGCCTCTTGCTCATTGAAGGCTTTCTGTAGATCAGAATATTGGGGGGGGGTATCGTAGGAACACCAGAAGGGGGCGTTTCCATGAGTGCAACTCTTACAACCTTGCAGACGACAGCAACTACCAATACATTGGGGTCCCCAAGTTAAAATTTCTCTACGGGACCATGAAATGTTAGGGTCATTCTGTTGGAGCCAGGGAAAGCCTAGTACAAGGGGATGTGATGGTGTCTCGAGGAGATAAAACCAGATATCTTCCACATGTATGGCGCCAATTTGCAATCTTATTAATTCAGTTTGCCATCTTATAAGTCCTGGAGACACTGGGGAACCATCAATAGATTGTCCACGAAGAGGAGGAGTCACCTGGGTCAGGGGTAATTTCCAAGCTTGAGCTAAGGAGGCGTCAATGAAGTTCCCTGCTGCCCCCGAGTCAATAAAAGCAAGTGGCGTCTGTTTAATACCCCAAAACAGTGTAGACATAATAGAAAATCCTGAGGAAAACTTAGAGGATTGAGTTAACTCACTCACCACAGGATCTTGAGTAATAGGGAGGCGCCTCAAAGATGAATGTAAAGCAGGGCAGTCAGCTTTAAAGTGTCCTAATTTTCCACAGAACATACAGCGGCCCTCTCGTCTGCGTCTCTCTCTTTCTTCTGGAGTTAACCGGGTGTGGGCAATTTCCATAGATTATTCCGAGTCTAGAGTGTTGGTAGGTGGTGGCCGAGGAACCTCTAGTATCTGTGTCTGAGATCTTTCTCTATTCCTCTGACAAATTCTAAACTCTAATTCCAACACCTGGGAAATTACTTCCTCCAAAGTTCTGCCCAACTGTGGTATAGTTACCAGGTGATCCTTTATTTCTTCACATAACCCTTGCGGAAAAAGAAAAATGAGGACCTCATCCTCCCAGTGAGACTGTGCTGCTGCTACGTGAAGGTTTATGGCATAATCCTGGGCAGACCTGCGGCCCTGGCGGATAGATGAGACGAAGGAGAGAGCCGAGAGTCCAGGGGAAGCCAGAGATCCAAACTGAGAAAGAGCAACCGAAGCCGAGCCGTAATCCAAAAAATGTAGTAAAAGTGGAGAAACCAAAGTCAGAACCAGAACAGTACGAAGAGGTAGAAGGCGTAGCGCAACTAAGTAGCTCGAAAGGAAAACCAATACTGAGCGAGGAGGTAGGGAAAGAAATACAAGATGCTTAAGGTGCTTAAATACAAGATGAGACGGAGGTGTGGTGGTGAAAGCGTACAGTGATAGGTAGACTAATGAACTAAGACTACGCCTTCTTCTGCCTCTTTCGTTGCCGGGAGGCAGGAATCGTAACACATGGTTCTAGTGTAATACTGCTACTACAGCTACTACTACTGCTGCCACTGACACAACTGCAACTAATAAAATTTTACAGCTACTCCTACTGCTACTACTAATGTTACTAAAGCTACTAGTAGTACTGTTACTGCTACTAATACTGCTGCCACTGACACAACTGCTAATACCACTACTACCATTACTACTACGACCATGACTTCAGATTCTAATACTAATTCTGATACTAATACTCCTGCTACTATTACTGCTGTCATTACTACTAATAGTGATAAAAACAGAGCACTCACAGCTCTGTAGACATTGGTCTGGACTCTAGAAAGTGATTCCATTTGCAAGCAGCTCTGGACCTCAACACCTGTTGATGGGTCACTTCTATCAGACACAACATTGGAGCCCAAGCCCACCTACAAACACATTCACACACAGAGAGATACAGTATACACCTACACACTCACACACATTCACACACACAGACACTACACATACTGACTAACACCATACACATTTATACACACAATCAGACACATACATGCACAAATACAAACTAGCACACATTCACAGACACACACATACTGTAGACACTACACTCAGAGATACACACCCACACACTGATACGCACACATTTACAGAATCACACATAGACAGTACACATACTCACAGACACAAACTCACACACTGATGGACATCACATACACTCTTACCTACAGTTACACTATAACAAACACTAACAAAAATACCACTAATATGACAACAGTAACACTATCACTATGACTAACACTATCATTATTACTAACTATAACACAAAGTTACTACTACACTACTAATACTAATAATAACAGTAATAATTCAGGTGGGTAGCTGCGTCAGCATGCGTAGGCTGCAAAGGAACAACTAATAGGTTTTATTCCATGCTGAAAAAAAGAAGAAAGAGAGAAAGAAAGAGTGTGATACCTGAAGTAGGCTCCACGGCCGAAACGTTGTGTTCTCTTTCTTCTTTTTTTCAGCATGGAATAAACCTATTTCTTGTTCCATAACAGTAATAATATCACTAAAACTAACATGACTACTAGTGTAAATAGTCTAACAGTATATCCATAATAAGCACTAATATTAACATGAATACTAGCATTAATATTAAAACTACCAGTTGTACTCTCACTAATTTTAACATGAATACACTAGTATTAGTATTAGTAGCTGTCCGTGACGTCACACCGCTCTTTGTGATGAAGGCGAGACACCTAGCCGGGCACAGTGACTTGGCACGTGTCGCCGTGGTTACCATACTTATGATTTGTAAACAAATAGAAAATGCATTTTAACTGTTACTTAAACAAATTTATCAACTTGGAATATAATTCTCTAGTTCTAGGATTAAATTCCTAAATAATAATTTGAATAACCATTCTTTAATTTCGGATTGAACATTATTAACACTAAACGCACTATGGTACTGTAATTGATCGATACAGGCGGTATTGACCATTTTCTAGATATTTAAAACAGGGTCAAGAACGGGAAAAGAATCAGTACTCACCAGTCGATGAAGTTAATCGTTTATTCAACGGTTCTTCAGTTGAATTAATTGGTTGTCGATAGATAAGTGATCAATAACTCTTCGCAGTGCGTTCCGCGCACCTCCCGCGGTCTCGCTCGCTGATCCCGACGCTCTGGCTGGTGTCTCTGACGTCACAGTGCTCTTTCTGACATAAACAGATGCAGCCATTCAAAACAAGTGGGCGGTACCGCATTATTTTGCGGTGGGCTTTACACAGTCCACCGCGAGTTACCGTAAATTCTCCTATAATACCGCAAAAAAATAATAGTATCCGGAATTTCCGCAAGGTGGAGCTAATGAAGCTCAACCTCTCATGTTTGAGCTGTCGCCATCAAAGTCTTTAACGAAGATATTACTAATAGTATTAATAATGAATGACCTTGGACAAGCTGTAAACTCAAAGTATTGCCCTGGTCCACATTCTTTTTTTCATTGACCGTTTTTGTAAAAGTAACACCACAGCATTTTGCAATCACACATTTGTTTCCAATCATGCAAAGTACAGTAATTTTTGAGAATCGATTCACCATACCTTTCACATGCTCATAAAAGAGATTGATTTAGGAACATAACATATTACTGTATGCAAACTGTACTGTATACAGTATGTATATGTATATTTAAGGTGGGTAGCTGCGTCAGCATGCGTAGGCTGCAAAGGAACAAGTAATAGGTTTATTCCATGCTGAAAAAAAGAAGAAAGAGAACACAACGTTTCGGCCGTGGAGCCTTCTTCAGGTGTGAGAGAGACAGGGCAGTAGGCAAAGGTAAAGTAGCGGGAGAACAAAGGTTGGGAGGGAGGAGGAGTGAGAGGCGGGAGCAGGGGACAGAAAGAGAGGCCAATCAAGAGGTGTGAAGTCAGAATGGGTGCAGAGAGGTGTGAAATGAAACTTCCAATGAATGGAGAAAATTTAAAAGAACAGTAATCTGTCGTTAAGGGAAGGGAGAATGTGTGATCCTAACTGCAGAATAATTTTAGTTTCGGTGGTCTTTCTGATGTATGAGTTCGGAAAACCGTCTTTGAGAACACAGACGGAGAGATTAGTGTGGTCGTGGCCGTCAGAGGTGAAATGAGAAACAATGGGCTTGGAGAGATCTTTAATCTTCACAGCCCTGACGTGTTCTCTGAAGCGGTCTCCGAGTCTCCTTCCTGTTTCTCCAATGTAGATGGCTGGGCATTTACTGCAAGAGATACAGTAAATAAGGTTGCTGGAGGTACAAGATGCTGTCTGGGTGATCCGGAATTGTCCTGAGGGGCCTTGAATGAGTGTGGTGGTGGCTGTGTACTTGCAGGTGATACAGCGAGCTCTGTTGCAAGGGAAAGTGCCTGGTGTGGATGGTTGTTGAGGGCGGTCAAGGGAGCTGTGAACAAGGAGGTTACGCAGATTAGGTGGTCGGCGATATGAGATGATAGGGCGATCAGAAAAGAGGGCCCCAATGGAGGGATCATCCTGTAGGATGGAAAAATTCTGGTTAATGGTCCTGGGGATAGGAAGTGTGTTAGGGTGGTAAGGAAGCACCAAGGGAATGCGGTTGTTACGGCGGGAGTTCCTGATCGGGTTGATGGTCCGGGGGGTGTTTTTGGCTCGGGCAAGGGCCCTGTCAATCACACTGCTGGGATATCCTCTGTTGATAAAAAATGAGTACATTTCGAGGGCTTGGTTCTCGAAGTCGATGTCGTCGCTGCATAGTCTTCGTAACCTAAGGAACTGTGAAAAAGGAAGAGAGTTTTTAGTGTGGTTGGGGTGAAATGAGCTGTACAGGAGGTAGCTGTGTGAATCCGTGGGTTTGTAATAAACTGAAGTGGAAAGTCGGGGGTAGTTGATAGACAAGTGGATGTCTAGAAACGGAAGAGTGGTGGAAGATATGTGAACTGTATATTTGAGGGACGGGTGGAAGTTGGTGAAATGTTGCAGGAAGAACTCGAGCTGATCGTTGGAGCATGTGGCGGCACCGACGCAATCATCAATATATCGTTTGTAGAGGTCAGGGACATAGCCAGTGTAGGAGGCGAAGAAGCGTTCTTCTACCCAGCCGACAAAAATGTTTGCATAGCTGGGTCCCATTCTGGTGCCCATGGCAACTCCACTGACCTGTTGGTAAAAAAGATTATTGAAAGAGAATGCGTTCAGTGTGAGGACCAATTCTGCAAGGCGTACCAGGGTGTGGGTGGGTGGATCAAGCACTGTGCGTTTGTCCAGCGTGTGCTTGAGTGCTTTAAGGCCGTCATTATGGGGAATGACGGTGTACAGAGATGTGATGTCCATGGTAAAAATGTGGCATTCGGTACCCTGAAATTGGAAATCATTGAAAAGTTGGAGCGCGTGGTTGGTGTCTTTGATGTATGAGGGAAGATCTTCAACCAGCGGTCTCATGAGGCTGTCGAGAAAGGCTGAGATGTAAGTAGTTGGACAGTTACATGCTGATACGATGGGGCGTCCAGGGGTGTCCGGTTTGTGGATTTTGGGGAGGAGGTAAAAGACATTATATTTAATGTCTTAACTGTGCCCGTTTTAGTATTGAATATTCATATCTAATTTTACCACTGAAGGGAAATCTTAGTACCTGAGCATAAAAAGAATAGGAGCATACTGTAACACGTGTGAAGGCCATAAACGATATTAATTTTGGAACTTAAACATACAGTATATGGCTGGTCTCGGTACTTTAAAGAAAACATACACACCAGTATTCCATTTCTCCCTAAACATTTTAAGCATCGAAGTCTTTAACTAACGTGATACCGGAGTCAACAAGCATACTTTTAAAATTTGATTAAAAGGGAATATAATATGGAATCGCGTATCTAAAGAAATTAATAACGATATAATTATATTCATGTACCGCAACACAAGAATAGTACACGCTGTACATTGTCTGTTGATAATGTTTCTGTAGTGCTTTTTCAGCCCTCCCCATGTGACCTTGCTGGTGGCGCTGTGGGTAAGGCTCCCAACTTCCCTATCACAATGTCTGTGATCAAATCCCACTGAAGCCATGACTCTCTCTTTAACAAACATTTCTTTGAAAAAATGAAACGTTTCCCTTGGTCAGAGATTAAATAAAACCTCACTCGCACCAAACAAATTTATATTTCTAAATATAAATATTTCAAAATATCACAATATGATCGAATTTAAGTCATTTTAATAACAATGAATAGTCAACTAGTGGTAGTGGTAAAATTCCATATAAATATTCAATGCTAAAATGGGCACAGTAAAGACATTTACTGTAAATCTTTCTACGACCGACCAACGGACCACGAGTGCCCCTGTCGGTCAACCAATCACGCACCGCGGTGTTTTGCATCAATTACCTCCGGCACTTTGAATGGCTGCATCTGTATAACATCTCCAAAAAAAAAACACACCGGGCTTTGAAGAGAGGAGATTCATAACAGCTGGAGAAGGTGTAATATTTGTGTGCGTCAGCAGTGAAACTGCATGTTGATTGATGGAGGGCTGAGCGGGGAATAACGGTTGCTCAGGGTCACAGGTCATAGTGAATTTAGGAGCTAACTGGTTCGGAGTTACAGGTTAAATAATAAAGAGTTTGTTCGATTGTCACATCTTCGTCCTGGGTTCTTAATTTTTACACTATACGTGTAGGAGAAACAAGACAGTGTGTGTGTGCCCAGGTAATTCTGGGAGACAGATCGAATTTGTGCGTGGCAACAAAAGAAGTCTGTTTCCGCCCGGTTTCGAACCGGGGACCTTTCGCGTGTGAGGCGAACGTGATAACCACTACACTATGGAAACAGTGGTAAGACGTGCCCAGCGGCCCAGAGCTGAGCTTCGCCAGCTGCTTCCAGTGCCTTTATTGGAGTGCGCTGATGGACCGTGCTCTCTCTCCAGAGACCAGCACGCCTGTCATGGACGGAGCAGGAAAGGCGGCGCCACATTCTACAGCCCTCTCCACGCAATCGACGAAATCGAGCTACTGAAGTGGAGAAAATCGCCTCTCCAGAAAGTGCAAATATCATCTTGGAGAGTATAAATCCTATTGCCGAAGGTCAGCCCTGTCTACCAGAGTAACCCTCCCACAGCGGTGATCAGCTCGTCTCACACGCGAGAAGTTTCGGTTGGAAACAAGCGCCCCCTCTTCTCGCGCGTTTTGCACGTTCGAGTGGTTTTAATGCGGCTCCTTCGTACACGGTGCTGATCTTTTGGAAAGCAGGAGGCAAAACCGACACGTTCGCATACCGAGAGTCGAACCCGGGCCGCATGGGTGAAAACCAGGAATCCTAACCCCTAGACCATATGGCAGCGAACAACCACACTGTTCCCGGCATCATGCAAGCAAACTACATAAATATGAGAAAACACGCAAGAGAGTTGTAACTCAGAGTGTCGAAGGGTCGATGTATACTGGGGCTCAGTTGAAATGCAACGTCAGGACTTTTCCGAATTATGTCACACGAAGAGAGCACAGCCTTTTCCGCCCTGCCACGTCTGTATCGGTAACTCGCCGTGATCGTATAGTGGTCAGTACTTTCCGGTGTGGCCGCAACAACCCCGGTTCGAATCCAGGTCATGGCGGAATAGGGGCGTCTGCTTTTACTACTTGCACGAATGAAGGCAAAAAAAAGCCAATCGATGTGAACGAACGGCGCTTTGCAGAGGAGTACTGCCTGACTGGATCGTTGATGAACAACAGAGGCCACTCCGACCTCTTCTCGGTTTTCTTCAATGACTTACTAAGGATTTTCTTCACATTCGCCCATGCAGGGGAAGCCAGTTACACCAAAGCAAACGCAGGAAAGTGCATTTCAAGCAAAGACCAGGAGGGACTTGTTTACACCGAGAGTGGTCGGAGAATGGAACAATGCGCCCAGCCCTGTTGCTGGAGCCGATTCTTGATGAGATCTTGGACTCACTAAGAGGCCCCCGCTGGATGCTAATCTTTCTGTTGTTCTTGCAGGTCCTGTGCTGCTTTTGAGCCGACAGAGCTCGTCCTGGTCTGTCGGCACAGCCCAATTGC